>NC_039278.1:5879277-6179277 GCF_003368295.1 Carassius auratus | reverse complement strand
ATCAGCCATTCAGTTATTACAGTAATTTGTACAGCCATTTGCAAACATCCAAAAGATCCCAGTAGAGTGAACTTCTTCTCCTGAAAAAGCATAAAGAGGAATGTGTCAGTTTCAGAGTGGTCTTTCCAGTCGTCTCAAACTATCAACACACACTTTGGTCCATTAGGACACACATGTTCCAGTAATGCTGTGTTTGGCAGTGTGTTTAGTATGTCATTTAAACTCATTTTTCCAGTATATGTCCGTCAGCTCATCTGCCTCTTTCATGTAAATCCACAGCACAGATCTTCTTAAGCAACTGAACTGACGTGAAACATCCTTTATGACCATAACCATCTTTTCTGATATCCCATTCAATAACAGAAAGTGCCCAAGGGAGCAAAATAACCTCTGTGACCCTTCGTGACCCCAGTTGTGATGGTTTAAGGCTTTCTGATGACCTTCAGATGATTAGCCAGCAGCTCTTCTCCTGGCTGATGGTGACAGAGTGCCGTACCACCACACAGTGCTTGTGTAATCTAATAGCAGGGCCAGAGCCGGCCGGCCCACGCTTACCCTCCGCTCAGGCTCATACAGGGAGGGCTAATGTAATCTGTTCAACCCGCTAGAATCGGCCGGTAATTAGATTTGTCTGTTCATGATGTGTATGCGGAAGACTGACTCATCTTTTCCTTGAATCTCTGCCGCACAGGAATGTGTCAAATTAACTCTCAGTTTGCCATTGAGCTTCTCAACTCATGCAGTAGAACTGAAAAACGGACCGCTGTGAGTTTTTGCTCAAAGGTGAGGTGTTACTTTTGTGATTTTCCTCACTCTGTGATTATTTCAGAACATTTGCTGTGATCTTGTTGATGAAATGAATTTCCCAGTACACTTAAAGCCTGGGAAACACAAAGGTGACATTCGGGCGATGGGCAATGTTGGGTGGTTTTTGAGCACCGGTCATATTTAGTATTTCTGGTGTTCTCCGTATTAGCTCTAGTCAGATGCCTGGTTGTTGTTTCTCAGCCTATTTTGCATGTTGGTGGTGGAGCCCATTGGTGAGAAAGAGTCCTCTGATTGGCTATTCAGTTTAGTAGTCATCAAAGTAATCCATAAGTAATGATTGCGGCTGGTGTAAACAATGGTTAGAAAAAAAAGTGCTGCTTGCTTTGTTTACTGTGCTTCAGTGATTACGTATTTTTGTAGGCCAAAACCCAGAAACAAGCATTTTAGCACATCAGGTTCCATAATTCTGAAGTCATTGGGAATTTGGCTAAATGCTGAAATAAAGTTTTAGGGTAACATAAGCTCAATATATTTTCATGTTTTTATTTGAATTGTCTCAAAATAGGCGATCAGCACCATTAAAAATTATCAAGCCAAACTGATAAATTAATCTACTCATTAGTCTGCCTTCACAGCCTTGTTGTGTTGACACTCTTTTTAAACTATTCCAACTCAAACTTTCATGAAAAAAATTTCTTTAAATAAAAACTGAAGGAGTCTGTCAGAAGATGGTGCTGTTGAAGTCTTGTGATTGGCTTTTTACTTCTGGTGTATTGAAGTTTCAAAATTCACAAATGCCATGTCAGTTTGTTGTGTCTTTCTTTTTTTTTTCTTTTTTGCAATAATCCAAAAGCCAGCGGAAACAATATATTGTGCTTTCTGCAAGGGAACCAGTGCAATGTAAACTTCCAGGTTAGCCTCAAACTGTAACGTTCTGGAACACAGGAACACATGAGACGAGAGATCCAAAAGCAGTGTGAGTTTTAATGGGTAATCCAAAATCAGAATCCAACAAGCAGGGGGTCAAAACCAAAAATCAATCCAAAACAAACAAACAAACAAACAGGGATAGGAACAGTAACAGGAACAGGAACTAGAAACTAGGAATGCTAGGAAAATGTGTGACGGAAAGTAAGGACTCCATCAAAACAAACAGAAACAGACCGGATAATATAGGTCAGGGTAATGACTATCAATCGAAGACACCTGAGTGCAATTAACAGGAGTGCAATTACTGGGATGAAGGGACAAGGCTTTGTGGGAATTGTAGTGCCTGCAGTGAGGTGCCTATGGGGAAGTGAGACCACTAGTGGAGACCCAGGGAAACAGAGACCAGACACCGTGACATCACCCCCTCCTCCATGGAGCAGCTACCTGATGCTCCACCCGAACATAAAAACAGAGCAAGGAACACAGAGACCAGGAGGGAGGTGAAGCGGCGGAGGACCAGGGGGAGGGATGGAGGGCCAGGTAATATAGGGAAACAGATACAAGAAGTGCAAAAAACAACAAAAAAACAAGGAGACCAGGAGGGAGGTGGACTGGCGGAGGACCAGGGGGAGGGACAGAGGGTCAGGTAATAGAGGGTAACAGAGACAGGAAGTGCCAAAAAACAAAAACAAAACAACAACAAGGAGACCAGGAGGGAGGTGGACCGGTGGAGGAACAGGGGGAGGGATGGAGGGCCAGGTCCATAGAGGAAAAAAAAAAAAAAACTAAAACAACAAAACACAAGTCCAGGAGAGAACAGAAAGTTCAGTGGCCCAGGACCGAACCGACAGGGCAGGAATCAAGGGTGGAGTAAGGTGGAATTGGAGCTATGCGGTCGAGACAGAAGCCCACCAGGGCGGTGCAGAAGACCACCACAGCCGTGCAGTCGAGACATAAGCCCACCAAGGCGGCCCAGAAGACCACCACAACCAATGCAGTCGAGACATAAGCCCACCAAGGTAGCCCAGAAGACCACCACATCCATGCAGTCGAGACAGAAGCCCACCAGGGTGGCGCAGAAGACCACCACAGCTTTGTGGTCAAGACAGAAGCCCACCATGGCGGCGCAGAAGACCACCACAGCCATGCGGTCGAGACAGAAGCCCACCAGGGCGGCGCAGAAGACCACCACAGCCATGCGGTCGAGACAGAAGCCCACCAGGGCAGCGCAGAAGACCACCACAGCCGTGCAGTCCAGACAGAAGCCCACCAAGGCAGCCCAGAAGACCACCACATCCATGCGGTCGAGACAGAAGCCCACCAGGGCCAGCCCACCAGAAGACCACCACAGTGGGATCGACCACACAGGAGAGCAAGTCTGGTTAGGCAAGTCTGAAACAAAGAACATGAACAAGTTAAGGGTGGCCTCCGTGGCCACGACGGGATCAGTCGAGCGCTCAGAGAGTTCGGTTGAGATGTGACGAGGGTCTGGAAGTTCGGCAGAGATGAGGAGAGGCTCTGGTAGCTCAGCCGAGACGTGAAAAGGCTCTGATAGTTCAGCAGAGACGTGGAGAGGCTCTGGTAGTTCAGCAGAGACGTGGAGAGACTCTGGTAGTTCAGCAGAGATGTGGAGAGACTCTGGTAGTTATGCAGAGACGTGGAGAGACTCTGGTAGCTCAGCCGAGACGTGAAGAGGCTCTGATAGTTCAGCAGAGACGTGGAGAGACTCTGGTAGTTATGCAGAGACGTGGAGAGACTCTGGTAGTTCAGCAGAGACGTGGAGAGGCTCTGGTAGTTCAGCAGAGACGTGGAGAGACTCTGGTAGTTCAGCAGAGATGTGGAGAGACTCTGGTAGTTCCGTGGTGTTTAGACTGGATTCAGGAAGATCAATGGTGACTTGACTCTGCTCATGAAGATCATTGGTGACCTGACTCTGCTCATGAAGATCAATGGTAACTTGCATTTGCTCATGAAGATCAATGGTGACTTGCCTTTGCCCTTGAAGATAGTCGGTGACTTGACTTTGCCAATGAAGATCATTGGTGACTTTCCTTTGCCCATGAAGAACACCAGTGACTTCTAGTGCAAGACTCAACGGTGAATTGCACTGACACTGACTTGCACTGACAAGATAATTGGCTGTTATCTTGTGCCATGACTCTGAACCGGCGGCCATCTTTTGCAGAGGCGCTGGGCCGGCGGCCATCTTGCACGTGACGCTGGGCCGGCGACCACCTTGGTTAAAATAGTATGTAGTACTGTATGAATGTGTTAATACATTTTTAATTAAAGGGGGGGTGAAATGCTCGTTTTCACTCAATATCCTGTTAATCTTGAGTACATATAGAGTAGTACTGCATCCTTCATAAATCCAAAAAGTCTTTAGTTTTATTATATTCATAAGAGAAAGATAGTCTGTACCGATTTTTCCCGGAAAAACACGACCGTTTGGAGGCGTGACGTGTGGGCGGAGCTAAAGAATCACGAGCGCGAATAGGCTTTTGCGTTGAGAGCATGTGGAAGCTGTGACATTACAGTGAGGGAAAACCCATCATCCAAAACAAACCATGGGTTACAGTCAGATTCAGCCATTTATTTATGATCCAGAATCAGATCCAGAGGCTGAAACTGAACGAGAGCAGCAGCAGCAACGACTCGCTCCGAGCGGGGCTCGAACCCGGGTCTCTGGCATGGGAGGGGACGCACTAACAAGGAGACAGAGATATTTGAAGCAGTTTTACTCACCGCCTGCGGTTCCAACACACGATAGTGACCCTTTTTCGTTGGGATTGCATCATCCTTAAGAAATAAACGATGTGCAAATCCGTCGTCAAACTGGGCCTTGTTTGTAAAACAAGCATCTTCGAAATGCAGGGAACAAACACAAACACTTGCACAACTCCGTTGATGCTCTGTAAAAATAAACTCCATCCACTGGTCCCTTAATGCTGGTTTTTTTTTTTTTTTTTGGTAATCTGTGCAGGGTTATCTTGCCCTGGCAACCAAAAACACACTTCTTTTGTGACTTTTCGCGACGCTCTGATCAGTGAATCGCTCTGATCAGTGAAATGTCTGTGCTCAGCCTCGCTATACGGGAGCGCGCGCTCTTCCGGGAGAAGTGCCCTCAGGACCCATATAAGGAAATTCCGCTCCATCTAACGTCACACAGAGCCATACTCGAAAAAAACTTTCCGAAACTTGTGACAAACCGGAAGGAGTATTTTGGGAACAAAAATACTCCTTCAAACGTACAACTTAATTTTTGAAACTTTGTCCATGTTTAGCATGGGAATCCAACTCTTTAACAGTGTAAAAAACTCAGTATGCATGAAATAGCATTTCACCCCCCCTTTAATTAATTTTTTTTTTTTTTTTTTTTTTTTTTTATACTGTAAAGTTCTGGCAAGCACAGCTGTATTTTTTTATGAATTTCTCTGATTTATTTATTTATTTATTGCACAAAAGATATTATATATTTATATTATAATTTATTAATTCACTGCTTTTGCAGTAAATACAGTGTAGGTGTTTTATTATACCACAAGTTATTGCTAAAACTGTATTCGGATATACCTTGATGCCTTCCCACCGCTGTATAAGAAGGTAAGGCAACATTTTTCAGACACAACCAATTTGAAAGAAGATAATTCAGACCTTATATGTTCCCTTAGTGACATCTGCAGGAGGCAAGTTTTTTTTTTATTTTTTATTATAAATCACAAATTTAATTTACATTATAGTAGCTGTTTTGCCAGAGGGGGCTTTGTATTCGCCAAGCAACTTTGAGATGAATGGTAATGATAACATATATAGCTTTCTCCAGGCATTACAAACCTGATTGCTTTATGATGTGCTCATGCAGTACTGCAAAACTTTAAAAGAGAACGCACAACTTAAGCATAGATACTGACAAGAGGCTGTAGGTGAGAGTCAGATTCAGCTTCACATTTCATCCATGATCAGATAATTAATGAAACATAATAATATGCCGTGAATCCTTACATTATGCTAAATGAGAAGTCGAACAGTTGATTTCTAACTTTTCTTTTTGTGGTGAAGGCATCACAGGGTACACCGTAAGTTTACTCCATCAAAAAAAAAAAAAAGTAAAGTGAGGCCCTAAAATGACCTCCGCTGTTATAAATTGCTCATAATCCACTCGAGATGGTCCAAATGTTATGATATTTGTCTGCATCATCGGAGTCTTTGTGTGTGGGTGCGTTTGAGTGCATGATTCAGTAATTTGATAGCACATCTGTCGATGCACAATCTTTTTAACGCACTGCTTTCAACTCAGTGCAGCGCACACTTTCATGTGTGTTTAATTCGCCAATTAGTCTCAATGACTTCACGTGTTATTAAAAGGATCTTTGTGAAGGTCTCAGCTTTTAAAGGGCTAAAGTGAGATAAACCTTAGGATATTCATTTCAGCATACTGGCTGGCCGTGGAATCCGCACTTTTGTGCCAGCAGGCATTTAAAGTTTACAGCAGGGCTTCATATGGGACTTGATGACCTTCACAAACTGCATCAGAGGAGGCCTGACTCCAGCTGCAGAGACATTTCAAATTCAGCCATGTTCTGTGTCTGAGACATTTACTCTTACAAGGAGTGAGGGGCCCACGGTTTCTGTGGTCACATGGACCTTTGAAATGTTCAGGTCTTAAAATCTAGTGCAAGATGTTGTTTTTTAAGTTGAGAGTGTTGAAAGTGTGTTGAGGGCTTGAGAAAATGCAGAGCCTGCAGTTATGAATACTATAGCATATGATTTCACTGATCTTTACATACAAAACCAAGTGCATCATTACTACTATGCAGTGTTTTCATGTCCCTATGATATATTGGATAAAACTGTATATTCACAATACTGTTTCTACTTTTTTCTAACAAATAAATGGAGCCGTCTTTTTTATTTTATACATGCACATGCGCGCACACACACACACGCACACACACACACACACACACACACACACACACACACACACACGTTTACTTAGCTATCTAAATGGGGACATTCCATAGGCGTAAAAGTTTTTCTAATGTACAAACTATATATTCTATTGCCCTACACCAACCCTATCATTACAGGAAACTTTCTGCATGTTTGAAATGTAAAATAAAAACCGCTTACTTTATTTTTATACCAGTTTTACAAATGAGGACATCCCCAAAGGGAGGTTTTTGGAGACTTTGTCAGGTTTAGCTCACTTTTGGGTATAAATTTGTCCTCAAAATATGGTTAGGTAGGCACACACACACAGAGACCTTGTCAAAAGTTTTGGAAACATTGTGGTTTTTAAATGTTTTTAATGCAGTCTCTTATGCTCAGCCAGGCTGGCATTTATTAGATAAAACAGTAATATTGTAAAATATTATTACAATTCGATTAAATAAAAATATCTATTTTCTATTTGAATGTATTTTATTATTCAAATTGAAAATAGCTAACAGTTAATTAATATAATGCAGTATCTTCATGTTATTTTCAGCATCATGTCTCCAGTCTTTAGTTTCACATGATCCTTAAGAAATCATTCTAATATGCTGATTTATATATATATATATATATATATATATATATTATAGTATAAATATTTCTAAACAATAACCAAGCCAATTTATATATTATTTATAGTCCTAATACACTGCAAAACAGGAATGAATACCAGATTAATAATTTAACAGCGAGGCTAAGTGAGGAATAACACCTCACCTAAAGCAAAACTCCTCTGAAAAAGTGTTTGTATATTTGAGTTTTCTCTCTCTCAGCTAACAAAGTGCTCAAGTAAAGCTTTTTGCTGCTGCTCGGCAAACGTACAGCTCCGTTTGAAGCTTTATTGGAAAGGTATGCTTGTTCCCTCAAGTATAGTTTTACACACACACACAGCATTTGCCGGCGTGTGCAGCAGATCTACCAGGGAAGAAAAAACAGATGTGGCCTCTTGTCTCTGTTAGCCACATCTCTCTTCAGGCCAATATACATTTCCAACTGACTGCTTTTAAGAAAGTGACCTATTACGCTGACAGATATATTTTTTCAAACATGGTCCAGACTTGTCAAAAGATTTCCACGAGGGAGAGTAATTTGTTTGTGAACAGTTTATTAGCAGCAGCGGTAACATTTCCTCTCAGAGTGTCTATTAGGGCTTTCAGTGTATGAATATGACCACTGATGGATCTAATGGAGCACTGAAGGACGCAGATAAGAGAATGTCAGAATGAAACAAAGCCTATAGTGAATCCAGCCACAGGGTCAACTCCAGTGAGTCACGCTGCCCTCTGCTGGCAAACACTTCATGTTTGGCCAAAAAAATTCTAACATGAACTTATAATTTATAACCAAATAATATATATATATATATATATATATATATATATATAAATATAAATATAATGTGTCTTTTTTAATACAAATGAAACAAATCAAATAGATTTAAAATAAAGAGGCTTCTTATTCAGAAAGCCACTTGCTGTTTTTAATATCAGCATAGGTGAGATGTATTTTATAATAAACTAGAATGACTTTTTCTTTGCTAGTATTTATCTGTTTTGACATGTGTGATGTACCCTCCCTGTTGTGCCTCCTCCTATAGCATCTGTATCTTGTTTGGGGTATAATCATTTCACAGTCCACTCCACAAGTCATTAAGCACTCCACGCTCCATACATATATGCATAAAACGCCCTAAATATTTAATACATGAGCACCATTTATCTCTGTACCATCTTTAAAAGCAGAATTAAACTTTCATTTGTATTTTTCTTAGCTACGTGTCCACTGAGCCCCGAGCCTACTCTACTGCTTAAATATTAATCAGTGCTGAATCACACAATGTGGAGTGACTCTCTCTCTCTCTCTCTCTCTCTCTTTATACACATCCATCTATAGCAGTTTTACACTAAACACAGCAACAAGCACCACCCCCACTTCTCTCGTTTGATGATGGGTGACGGAGTGCTTACTGTGATTTTACCATGTAGGATCACCTTTCTTGTTTGCCCTGGACTTGCACTCCTCTCAACAAATCCAGCTTCTACGGTTTGGTTTAGAGTTTAGTTTTAGGCTAAAGTTTCGGGTTGAATTGTATCAACTTACAATTTTCCTCTGATTTGTGGTATAGTTAGGTTTAGGGATAGGTTCAATTTAACTGTAATATTAGAACAGCTCCTACTTGGTAACCATGAAGAGCTACAGCTCATGATACACTGTAAATATATATATATTTTTTAAAGTTGTAAATAAAGATTATTAGAGTATGTTTTACACACACGCGTGCAAGCACACACACATTATATCAGTCATTCTGGTTCTAAAATTCATGTTTAATTGAATGTATTACTTGATATTTCTTTTTTTTTTTTTTTTTTAATTGTGCAATTTAGCAATTTCTTTGTGAAAATAGTTCCCAAGGAAATCCTTCACCATTGTTTTTTTTTTTTTTTTTTTTTTTTTGTCTGTACTTTTCAAATATGTTACATATCTGGACAAAAGTTCTAACATACCATTATAGAAAATAAACCATTTTGGTATTAATTATAATAATTATTATATTTAGTAGAAAATGAATGCAAATCGTGCTGAACTGTGCATTTTACACATTACTGTAAAAATATTGTATAACATATTTTTAGAAGTAAAAGTCTTATTTTTGTATAATTTGTATATTTATAGAAAAATAATAAAAAGTACAAATCGGCATTCTCAGAATTTTCAGCACAAACGGTTTCGTTTATTTCATCATAGCTTAGGATACAAACCGATTTTAATAGCTCAAATTGGTCAGAAGACATTCTAAATTAAATTCACAAACATTTACAATTCTTCTTTTAAATACATAGCTAAATGTAATGTTATAATTTAATGGCGATATACCGTAAAATTCAAACTTCATACCGTAATACTTTACCGTGATTTTTTTTGGGGTAAGCGCTGTCATTTTGTTTTTAACGTAAATTTACCAACAATTTTACATTTACAGTGCTCAGTCAGGCTCAGTTTAGAAACTACGATATTTCAACATGTCACACAGCCACACAACGGAGGAATGGTCTTTTTTGTTTTTAAATGCGAAATGTAATTAAGTTTAATTTCATTTAATGGCCTTGTTTAATGGGCAATATCTCCAAAGTTTGAGCGTGCAGGTCCAGGCGGTCTGTCTCGCCGAGCAGCTCCGCCCCGCGCTCGAGGACAGACAGCGGAGCGACGGAGACCAGTGCTGAGAGAGAGACAGCGCGCTGTGGAGGCAGGACAGCTCGTCTTTTGCAAGGAAGGACAGGAAACGTAATTTCACACTTGTGAGAGCGACTGTCTGTGAGGAACAGCAAGTTGTGAATGCAGAAGCGGCATTTAAAGCGCCAACTTTGCGCGTGATGCGGCGTGCGTGGGTTCGGCACCGCGTCTGTGAGCGCACCACGAGACCGCAACCGAGATAACTTCCACACGGCAGTTTGACACGGAAGTGCAGGCTTCTTTTTCCTCTCTTGACTGGTGATTAAGAAGACCGACTCGCTTCAGGTGGCTTCGGAGAGAGGAGACGCACGGACCGCGCGCATGTGTGGAGTACCAGCAGGATTTTAGAGCGCGCGCGTTCGCCTGAATGGATGGTAACTATCCGGCCACTTTTTTACGAGTCTGAGAAAAGTTTTTGAAAGCCACTCTAAGGAGGAATGGATGTGAAAAGCAAGCGGTACGGTAGTTTGACACGCGGCGGTCCTCTTTCTCCGATCGTCATGGAAACATCTCAAGCTGTGGAGGTCGAGATGCTGGATGGATCCTCCGTGAGAAGTTCATTCGCTCAGCTTTGACTTTACTTTTTATTCCTTCGAAGAAGAATGTGATGCATTTGAACAAGACTCACACATGATCGTTCTTCTTAAACGCATCTGTTATTAACTGAGTTTATATTTTCTGCCTGTTTGCGTTGACATTATGGACAAGAACTCTATTGCTTATCAGATGGAGTTGACACTTTTCATGGTCGTCCTCCTGTTTTGGGTCACCGTGTGCACGGATGACAGTAAGATCATTTCAGACCGGTATGCTGTGTACTGGAACAGCACGAATCCCAGGTAAGAAACACCTCACTACATCACATTAACTGCATGACTGGCAGCTTTTTCCCGAGAGGCCAGAGCTGTTTTGAACTTTCCCTTTTAGTTGTCATTTTTCAGTTTTAATATAAATATGCATTTTTAATATACCTATATTTCAATCAAAAAAGTTTCAAATTAAATGTTTAAAGTTTTATACAAATATCTAGGATGATTCAATTAGAGACACTTTTGTAACTCACTAGAAAAAAAGGATACGACAATTATCTCAGTTTAAAGAGTAGATTGAAATAAAATTTTAACTTTTATTTTGTCTCTTTAATTACATTTTGGTAATTGTAAATAGTTTAAAATGATGTAAATGTTCTACATTAAGCTCATCCTCTACCTAGACATTTTAATTTCCACTCATAAAATGTAAGATTCCCCAATAATCTTAAAAGAAAAATCAATTCTGGCAAATTATGTGAAATCTCAATACTGTCATTACCATCTCGCTGAGTAATATAGAGAACAACTGAGTGTCCCATAAAAGTTAAATCACAAGTCTGTATCATATTAAAATTATTTTTATATTATTATAAATAAAAAAAAGGTTAATGACAATGTATTTTGCATTTACTCTGCATTTCTCCATAAACTGAAAAAATATCATTACTGTCGCTCATTATTATATTATACTGAAATCAAATTGAAGGTTGGTCAGGACCGTGCTCAGATATTTATTGTAGTCCATTTTATTATTATTATTATTATAGATTAAACCTAATTTGGAAACGAGTTAAAGGCATCCAGCTGAAAAATCACCATATAGTTAATTTTACAAATAATAATTGTTTTTTCTATGATCAGTTCTGGTACAAGTTACATAAAGTCACTTAACTCAGTCCGAAACATTCAAAGTCTTCCCTTTGAGTGTTTCACTTGTGATTTTCAAAACGCACACAAAAAGGCCTCAACTGTGCACGCTTTTAACAACTTGTGTGTTCCATTTGAAAGTACTTATAGGGCTTCTCACAAAATCAGCCTCTATGAGCACATTGTAACTTTCTGGCCTCATTTATTGCGCGCTTACTGTTGGACACTTGGTGTCTGTTATGAGTTACTGAAGGCTGTATGCTGTGTTACATTGTGTGCCGTTGGTCTGCGGGGTTGATAATCACCCGAAATATGCTAGTAAATGCATTCTTTCATATCTTGTCAGCTTTTAAAGACAGTGTTATTTTGTTTTCCATTCTTTCATCATGGATGTTCCTGAGGTGGGATCAGTACTGTAGACTTTACATTTCATATCACCATATGGTTTAAATAGTCTGAGATGAAGCGGCCCTCTCTGAACACCCCAGCACCAGTCTTCAGACCGCGCTCAGAGGCCATTTCTGGCAGAGGATAGAGCTTTGTGTAACCACACAGTCAAACTAATACGTTACGTGCCACAGTTTTAACCAATATGAGAAATTATTGAGGAGTGCATAGATGTTTGTTCACATCAGTAGGTCTGTGAAGAATTTAGAAGTTTTTTTTTTCTCTCAAATTTAGATTTGTACTTTGTGCTGTGGATTGTTGCTTTTTTACGTTTGTATGAAATGGGTTTTGTGAAAAACAAAAGATTGGAAGCTAAAAGGAATCAGCAGAAAATTTCACTTGCGACCTTCATTTTTTCCAGTTTATCTTTATCCGAAAGAACAACGATTTTCTGCTATTGAGTGTATAAACGTTTTTTATGCATTACATAAAGTAATTTACAATAATATTTACATTTAAAAACATATATATATATATATATATTAGACCCATCCACCTCCCAAAAAGCTAAATTTACTCTGAAATGCAAAAGAATAACGAAAAAATAAAATAAAAAAAGTTTTCTGATCCTGTATTCTGTATCTCCATAAGTTCATGTAATTAAAATGCTGATTCTGGCATGTCTGGATCAACTTTTTCACTATTTTTCCACCTGTAAGTTTGTGTCTGCTGTGTTATGTCAGGGCAGTGAAATGTTTGTTCAGCTAAACTGAGATGGGTCTTCCCTCTGTGTGTGTGTGTGTGTGTGTTAGAGAGAGAGAGAGCGAGGCTGCAGAGTGTTTTAACCCATGCTATTGATTTTACCGGTCAGCCTGTAGATCTATGAGATATATGTATCCGATCTTCCAAGTTAGGATTTTCAGAAACCCAGAGCAGATGTGCATTGTAGCTCTACGGATTGGGCTTTGTTGCTTGCAGCCCTTTGAAACTGAAATTAGAGTTTGCGGGCTTCATTGTGATCTGTGGTTTTCCAGAAAGCCACCATAAAAGCCAGCGGTTCTGTCTGGTGTGGTTTGAATCAGGCCCTGACTGTTTGAGTCTGTTACGTGGCTCAATTAGGAGTGTGAGACTGAAATGACTTGAGCTAAATGACCCCAATCAGAGCATAAATAAATACACTGAAATACATTTCAGCTCGGTATGAGTTGTCACTTTAACCCTTGTGGCTTTACGGTGAGCTCTCCGAGGAGGTTGGTGACTTAGAAGGAGCAGGTAGGGTTGAAAATTGTGTTTTCACGGAGGGCCACCATCATGCAGATTTCCCGTGCAGCACTTTCGGACGGTTTCAGAACGGAGCTGTTGGCAAATGTAATTTTCAAGTGGAGCTTCCAATAGTTTCAATGAATCCTTGTGTCACATTAGTTTTAAGCCATTTAGCAGACGCTCTTATCTATAGCGATTAAGTTTTTAATTTCATTAGTAAAAAGCAGATCTGCATGGCATCCTTTTTTCATGGATGTTTTGCTAAACATAGCGAAATATAATTTTTTTAATTATTTATGTTGTCATTATTTATTTTTATTTTAATATGAATATTTTAATTGATTTGTTGTTTTCCCTGTGCAGGTAAAAAGTTGCATTGTATTTTTTTGTTTTGTTTTGTTTTGTTTTGTTTTTTCATGACAAATTTTTCGGCAGTTTTTTAAACAGCTCTCCGTTAACATCCATGTGAGATGCGCAATAATGGGGAAAAAAGGGAAACCTCAAGATTCTTGAAGAGAAACTTTCTTCTTTGTATGGTTTTATTTTGTTCGCTTTTTGTCAGTGTAACGGGTTCCTCAAGGTTATGAGGGAGGTCTGGTGTCAGAGGATTTCTGTATGAGGGCAAGACACAGATATGGCTGTATGGATCCACATGGATTTTATTCTCTTAGGGTCATTAACCTCTCTTGTGATTAGAATGCCTGAAATGAATGGCATCAAGCCTGACCTTGGCTGCTCGTGTCAATCTTCAGCTCCTGTAGGTGGCATTGCACCATGTTCTGCCCCAGTTTAAGGATTTGTCCGCCATTTTGTGAACCCTCACACTTGCCTCTGGAATACGGTACAAGCTGAAGACAAAAAATGGAGTGTGGGGTTAATTCAGTCATGCAATGAGAGCTAACCAGGAATTGCATTTTTATTGCATTATTAGTTTATTTCTAACGCGATTTTTAGGTTTATCTTCCGGACAGCATTTTGAAACTTTTATAAAATAATCTGGTTACCGTTTTAATAATTATTTAGTTAAGTGTCAAAAAAATCCATTTGCTAAATGTACTTAAATATTTTATTTTATTAACAAATTATCATTATAATAAAACCTCTTGATTTTCAGACATTGGATTTGATCGCTCAGATAACAGTTATAGTTTTGTATCAAAATGTGTGCTGAATTAATTTCAAACTATTTTAGTTCTCTATTTTATCTCTCTATGGCAAGTCATATACAGTTGCACCCACTGCCTAGTTTATTGTGCCTGACATTAATTGATTTTTCTGTTTCAAGCAGCACTTAGGGTTCAGTCAGCTTCCACTTCGTTGTTTGTGCGTTCTTTCCGTATGTGTGTTTATAATTCATTTCAGGCAGCTGGAGGGTGCCTATTTACAGTCTACTTTCATCCAGACAGAAATACCTCAAATTTCACAATGCATGACCGAGTGTTTCTTCTGCTAGGACTGTGACCTGCCATCCCATCCCGAGTGTCGAGGGAACAATTTTGCCTCTTAGTTGGAAAACACTCTGAGAGAAAACCCATTCTAACCACCGAATCGCCATCCATCCCGTGACTTATTGCAACTTTAGCATGAGATCGCCGTTTTGTTCGGCGGTTTAATCAAATTAACTCATCCATTAAAGTGTATAAATATAATCATTGTACCCCCCCCCCCCCAACTACCCTGGTCCATTAATACGCAGTTACTACTGTGAGGGAAAGCACTTAAACTGACAGTGCTCCAGTCGCAGTGAATTCGTTAGTTTGGAAATCAGATTACAGTGGGAATGGCGGTCAACTGTGTCCACTTGCTAAAACAACAGTGCATCTTTAAAGATGGGTGCATGCAGTCACGCAGTCTCGCTGGTGCTTTGTTTCTATAAGATTACAGGCTACTTCTGTTGGGGAACTGTAGGGAGAAATTCACTTACTGAGGTCTATAGGTCAGTGGTTGTTATAGCTATAATGCTTCCATTCTGTTGGTGCTGTTTACAGCTGGACTTCAGATTCATCTGCTAATGATTATCAATGACAGAAAGTTTCATGAAACCCTTTTTTTCCCCTAAATACATGGACCGAAAAGGGAATGGAGCCCTTGCCGGCAGTGAATAATGCAAATGGTCTAACGCCATATTGCATCAAAAGGCTCTAACATGTAATTAAAGATGAAATTCACGGCGTAGTTTCAACAAAAAACGGCAATTAAAAAAAGAGAAATTTTGTAATCGGTAATCTAGGTTCAAAGTTGCGTTAAATAAAAATTCTCAGAATGAGTTTCATCAGCTTATTTTTTTTTTCCTCACCGTTAATCAAAGTTACATTACCAGAGTCTGAAATAAAGCGTCCTGCTGTGTCAGTCACTGAATGGTGGGAAATGGTTGTGCTTCTCTAAATTTGAGTAACATAACGCTCTCCACCATTATCGGCACGTCCTGCCCCCCACCCTGCGTCAAAACGACGGCTCATACATGAACATTTGCACAGATGTGACATGCTATCCAAGCACTTTTGTGCACAAACAGACAACAAAGACAAAGGTGCGAGCTTATTAATGCCTGTTTGTTTGTGTTTTAAAGCTAAATATTTTAAATTATCTGGAGTTGTTTGAGTAGTTAACTTGTTCGCGTCAGATTCTTTTTGTTGAAAATCGCCTGGTCATGTTATAAAGGCTGCTTAAAAAAAAAAAACAGTGATGTATTTATCTTTAATATTTTGGTTTTTATTTATGAATTTGTATCTTTTGTCTGCTTTCAGAAAATTTTAGATCACACATTTTAGTATGTACACATTCATGTCAAAACTCTATAGAAAGCAGTAGCCGAAATACTTTTTCTGCAGGCGCCATGACAGTTAGTTTTTACTCTTTAATGCGTCGGACACGAACCAGAATTAATTCCCAGGACCTCACAGGGCACCTTATTCCCCCCCGTGTCCTCACCTCTTGGTGTGACGATTTATTTTCAACTGTTTTTATACCCAGCAACAGCCCCAATCACAACGTCACCCTGCCTTCTGTATTTCTCATAAATTTTAATGCCTGACCCACATTCACAGCACATTGGTAGTCACGTGGAGCTCAAACTTGGTTTGAGGTAGGTGTTCATTCATGGGTGGATCTTACCGCAATGGAAGAGAAAACGGTTGATTTCAAAGCAGCGTTGCATGCTGGCTTTGCATTAAATATCAAATCTGAGGACTGGGTGTTTGTGTAAATTTCTTCTTGTTGTGCTTCTATCCAGGTGCCATTGAGATCTTGGTCAAGTTAGCTCGGGACGCTCCTCTCTCTCGGGACTGAGGCTTTTCTCATTTAGTCTACAGTATTTATGAGACACAGAGTGCCAGGAAGCCCTCCCTCAAATAGGATTTTGTGTTTTTAGGTGAAGTGAGATTCTCTCTTTATTGTATAGATTTTGTTTTCTTTCTTTTTTTTTATCACATATCCTAAAAAGTTACTTTTAAGACACCAGACATCACATTGTTTAATTTGCTCATTAAACAAACACAACTATTTTAATTAGTCTGGAGCTGTAGTTTAGTTCTGTTGACCCACACAAAGTCGGCTCATTACGTCCATCCACAAACTCCTCATTTCTCTCCTCGAGTGAGTTTTATTTGGAAATACACTCAGCTCTCTGCTAAGAAATGGAGGGTAATTTTATGTCTCAATCCTAATTGTGGAATGGTTTGTTCAAAACCCATTTGTACAGGCGGTTTTTATATTTTATAATGTTTAAAAAGCCAGACTTTAATCATCGGTACTAGAACTGAAAATGAAAGTCATGTTCTATAAGCATTAAATAATAGCGGAGAGAGAATTATGGGAAATGTTTAACAGTACCATGCATTCTCTGTGGAAAAAAGTTAATAAAAATGGCCAGTGCCGAAATGGGAATTTTAAACAATTTATTTTAATTCTGAATTATTATTGGCCCTTAAAATAGTCTAATAAAACAAGTACGGTATATGTTTCAGAGGTTCGAATTACACTCTGAATGTTGTGTCATTATGTGGACTATTCAGAGTACCATTTGAAAGCTTCATGGATTTAGTATGTTTAGTATAATTTTCATGTTCAAAATAGACTTTAAATTAACATGCTCCTGAGACTGTATTTCTTAATCGGGATGAGATCATTTGAAGTTTTGAAATGTTTTTGAGGGCTTAATGTGTCAGATGTATGCAGTCTGGATAGAGCAGTGCCAGTGAGAAGAATTTTGTTCTATTTTGTGAATTAAAATTGTTTCTTGTTTTTCAAATGTATTTTTTAATTGAAACGCTAAATAAAAATAACTGCCTTATTTTTCTGTGCTAATATAATAGCAGTAATCATTGCCAAAATGACATTAACAGTATAGTTTTTGAAACGTGTATGCTGTGTACAATAATATTTAACAGTAATGTTTAGAGCAAAATTAAAAGATATTTATGAAAAATAGTTCAATTTTAAATAAAAATGGAGATCTCTGACAATTCGTCAGGAAAATATTTATTTGTAAGGTTTATAAAGTTATTTTATTCTAAAACGTTTCAAATTATTTTATATACATTACAATATATCAGTCAGGACAGTTTGACATGAAATTGTCTGCTTTAAAGTAATTCTTAATTATATATTGTTATTTTACGTATTTTTATTTTTTCTTGGTGGGGGGAATTACTCAAATGTTTTTTCTAAATGATAAATAGAGTATGTAAAATAGAGAGCTTAGGTGGAGCTGGCAAAGCAAGTAGCCTGGGTGGAGCTGGCAAAGCAAGGGTCATTGTTGGAGCTGGCAGTGCCAGCAACTTGGGTGGAACCAGCTGGGCCAGGAGCCTGGGCAGTGCCAGCAGAGAAACTTCCTCCATGACGGTGAGAGCTGGCGGCTCTGCGGCAGCCTCCATGGATGAGACAATGAGAGCAGGCTGCTCAGTGATGGCCTTCATAGCAGCAGCAGTGAGAGTGGGCTGTTCTGTGGCAGGCTGTTCTGTAGAGAGTTGCTCAGGGGCCTCTGGGACCACTGAACTTCCGACCACCAAAGTTAGGTCCTCCAGGAACACCATACTTGAGACCACCAAAGTCTGCTCCTCCAAGACCACCAGATTCGGGTCCTCCAGGACCATCAGACTTTGGACCACCAGAGTCAGGTCCACCTGGACCACCAGACTTGGGACCACTGGAGTTGGCACCTCCAGGACCACCAGACTTGGGACCACTAGAGTCGGGTCCACCAGGACCACCAGACTTGGGACCACTGGAGTTGGCACCTCCAGGACCACCAGACTTGGGACCACTAGAGTCGGGTCCACCAGGACCACCAGACTTGGGACCACTGGAGTTGGCACCTCCAGGACCACCAGACTTGGGACCACTAGAGTCGGGTCCACCAGGACCACCAGACTTGGGACCACTGGTGTTGGTTCCTCCAGGACCACCAGTGTTGGGATCATTAGAGCCTGCAGGGTGGAGGAAATACTATTTTCTCCACTTATGAGAGCGAGGTGGTGGCATGAAGCTTACCTCTGGGGGTGCTGCAGCATCCTTAAATGGAAGATTCCCCTGACGAGCTAGGAAATCAAAGTTTCCCTTAACGTCAAGTGATCAAGGCCCCTCATTCTTAATCAATTGAATTAATTAAATAAGTCCTTGAGAGCTGCAACATTGAACCCCAACCCCTCTGTACCACCGCTGAACTTAAGGGCCAATCTCCTTTAAGTCAGTCTCCTGTTGACAGAGGAAGCTGCTTTGTCAACTGTCAAGTTCTTCCGCTGAATACTCATGATGGCTAGTTCGTGGAGTAAAAGTGATTTGAGGACTCAAATGTAGAATTGTAATGAGCTTTATTAAATAATAAAGTTAAACAAAAACAAACCAAACAGCCCTAAGGGGGAAAACAAAACTACAAGGCAGACATGATGGAAGTATAATAACTAACTAGCACAGGACAGAAAACATTGGGGTAGTAAATAGGAAAGCAAACAAAGAGTGTAATGAGGGATGAAGGTGGAACAACTGAAATAATAATCAGGTGTTGGAAGATGGCTGGGGTCAGGGAATATACAGGATAGCACATGGCACCAACAAGCACTCAAAAAGCCATGTGCTCACACAAATACACAAGAGTCCTCTAGTGGCCATATTGGGCTCACAAGGTCATGGCTGTGGAAGTTGTTTTTGAAAACTTGTAGTTTCTCATTTCTTTAAAATTTTAAGTAATTACATTAAATTGACGAATGGATTCCTAAACCTGCAGTCACCCAGGTGACTTACTTGATTTGAAAAACATTTAATTTGGTCTTTTTTTGCATGCAGTGCCATCTCACTCACTGATTCACCTGTTTTCCCTTTGCAAATGTCTCTTTTCACCAACGTGGATGTAAAGCCACCGGACACATGGTTCTGTCTTCAAGTGAGTGGGAGGAGCTGCTCACACATCTCAGTAGGCCTTGACCTTCAAATAACTCGACATTTTTGAAAGAAAAGAATAGAAGAGCATGTGAGAAGTGGAGCATTGCCTCCTTAGTCATCTGGGAGTTTTCTTTCTTGAACTGCAGATACGACAATCCTGTCATTCTTGCAGAACCAGAGAAAATCCCTGTCATGCAGGAGGTGTTGGCAGAGAAGGGACTTGGGTTTGAGACCAATCCATAAGGGAAAAAGGCCAACTCTTACCTTGAATACCTGCTGCATGCTCACTTGCCAGGGTTAGTGGGACAATTTAATGCATGGCTGTATCAACCGGTGCATGTTGTCCCTGCATGGAAAACCCAGTTTGATTAACTCTGCTGGCATATCCTGGCTTAGACGTGCTGTTGCTTGCTCAGCATTTACCTAAAGCTGAATTTGGCTTCTTTTTTTTTTGCAGTTATATTTGATAAACTTATGGTCATCTAAAATAAAATATTTATTTAGCAAACTAAACTTTTTGTTTTGTATTTTGTTTGTGTGTGTGTGTGTGTGTGTGTGTGTGTGGGTGTATGCATTTGAGATTTTGTTTTCAGTGTAAGAATTCCAGGAAATAGAAGAGAGAAAAACATCCTGTGTAATATGTTGGGTAGATCTGGATATTTCATTTCACACAATTAGCATTGATATTATAATTGGACATATATTAATATGTCTATAATATACTGCATATTGTTTAATGATAAAGGTAGGCGGCTGTCCACACTGATGTTCAGTATTTCTATGTGTTGAGTATGTACTGTACATTTAGATTTATGGAGATAATATGGTATTACTGAATCCAAATCAGGTTTAATCATTTTCGTTGGGGCAATTTGTTATTTATTTATTTGATTATAGGAGCAAGTTAGAATTGAGACTTTTCATGGAGATTATATTATACCAGTTTTATAATGGTTATGCTTTTGTACAGAAATGCGGCTTAAAGAACAACATAAAATCTAATAAAAGCACAACAGCATCTAATAATATTGAAACTGGCAGCTTGACTATTATGAGCTGCTTTTAAAATGTTGCATAGTGCATTTGGACGGAGAAAGTATGGTAGTTCTTGTTACTCAAGACGCAGAAACAAAGACAAACTGTTCTTTATTCTTGGTCAATAGCATAAAAATGTAGAAGCAGGTCAGTTTCTGAGCCCCTTTTTCACCCCCATGCCAAAGCCAATCACGCCTCTGACTGAAAAAATTGTAACTTAGAAGTCCTCTGATGACGGGGTTCTGCGAGAGAGACTGTGGTAGAGATCTCCTGAAAGAATCGATCATTCATGACAAAATTATAAAATAAAGTTTGCGTTGCTGTGTGAGCTTATTTGCCAACTAGAAGTTTATAATGGAGATCGAGGCTAGCGAACGCCAGTGAATATTTTACATTATAGGTTTATTTTTAAAAGTTTATTTCTGTACAGGCATACACCTCAAAGTATTGCCTTTTAGGTTAAAATGGACCTTTTAGTAATAATAGCTGTGGTAAAAATTATCATGAGTGATTTATTTTTTTATTTTTTGCACATCTTGAAAAAACTACTAAATATTATTTGATTTTCAACATCTACAAGACCCAAATTTAGAAAAATGCGAAGTGCTCCATAGAAGCAACCACTTTTTATGCCCCACTCGAAATCTGCCACATACATTATGCTGTATGTAACACTGTAAAAGATAAAATAAACTTTCCTTCCCAAAGTGAAAAATCCCTGATGTTTGTTACACCTTTATACTTGTTACATTGAGGATCAGTTAGTTTTCTCCACTTGTTTATGAAAGGCAAAGACATGGGAAAACACAGAGAGAGAAAAAGAGAGAGAGAGAGTGTGGTGCGGACCGTTCACGGTGCATGATGGGTATGAAGATTGAGGTGTGTGCAGGTGGCACAGCATATGCCTGAAACGGCCTCAAAAATGCTTCGGCTGCCTCCAAATGTAGGTTACTGCTACTGCCTTTGGCCCATGTATTTAAATGTATTAAGGAACTCTTGAATATATTTTATAATAATAAAATAAATGATTCCTGGATAATCTGTGATTAATTTGGCTAAATATTAGTATTGCTAAAGTGCAATTGTATCAAATGTTTTAAGTGCTATTTTCTTGCAAATGCGGTGGTGAGGGTACATTTGCGTTTTAGTCATAGAATTGTTTTATACACTACTGAAAATCAGTAGTGGATTTGGCTTCAGTAGGTCAGTATGTTCAGTCAAGATTAAGCGTCACATTAAAAACCCATTGACAACCTAGAGAAGTACTTTCCTTGCACATTTTCACACAATATACAGTACGTTAATCCCGGGGCAGATGTGATCACGGATTGATGTCTTACCTTTAGTGCTGTGAACAAGCCAGCTGCTGATCAGGACACAGGAAGATTTCCTGGGCTATGTTGTGAGTTTAAAAAGGATTAGCCATTTCAACTCAGGTGCTATGCTAACAGGATTAGGCTTATAGACTCCCTTCACTGTGCCATTCCAGCATCCAATTTTAGTCCAAAACAAAGGTATGTTTGACACCCCACACATTATTGTTGTCAACAAACATTTGGCCAAACTTTTTGGAAGATGGAACACTTTGTAGCATCCCATTTTAATATGCTAACTATAAGTAAGACATTAATAGGTTGATTCTCCTGAAAAAGTGTAAACACTGTGTTTCTGAGGCGCTATTAAAACAAACTCTGTTTGTTTGTGAGTTTAAGTCTGACATAGCAACAGCGGCTTAACCAATGGTGTGTGTTCGGGTGTGGGGTTATCTGTTATTTTGACCAATCAGTGACATGGGTAACTTGTTTGAAAACAGTTGTTACTTTCTGGAAATAAATTCTGTTTGGTGACACTAGTTTGCACAGATATTTCATACTTTAGCTTTAAAATACCCTGAACAACATTACATTCGTTTTTGAACTACAGCTGAAAATGGTCTTTGAAATGTTTTGTACTTTGATGACATGAATCTGTTTACCGCTGGTGTGTTTGGATGTTTAAGTGAATGCGTCGTTCTCTGTACACATGATGTTCTGGTTATGTTTATCACTTGCATCATGCTCTGTGTGACAAGGGTTGATGACGATTCGCGGGACTTTGGTCTTTTCAAGGTAAAGCAAAGAGAAAATCTCAAAATGGATGTGTTTTTAATCCAAGGATTTTGCCTTGAAAAGCCAGACTCCTCCAGAAGGCTTAGAGGTTCCTACAGAATTCCTCGGCTCTTCAGGCACATTTCATGGGGAGGAAAGAAACTGCATGTCTGCTGATAAAGAAAGACTATTGTTGGAAATTAATTATTGTGTAATTTAGATTTTTTTGTTGTTGTAATTTTTGGAATGAAACGCATTCACAAAACGTAACACAAGCCAAACACTCAAAGTATTGTAATTAAAATCTTATGTAATTATGAATTTTGGCTACAATAATTTCTTCACTGTGATTATGTAGAATTTGATAGATTTTTAACAGTAATGTTTCATAAAAAAAAAAAAAAAAAATGAAATATTTGAAAATTACACTATGACTCTTTGCTACATGATTCTTGAAGAGTTGACCCAAAGCACTGCGCAACAATTAAACATTTCCAACATCACGTGGGGGAACTATTTACATTTTAGTACTAAAACATCCCTGATCCACATTTTGCAGACCGCAACTTTTATTTTTGAATATCAAGTAACCTGGGTGATCAGTTACTGTATTGATATTGACATTATGGAGGCATAATTGTCATTGTTGTGATATTGCTGTTTTTTTTTACAAATCTTTGATTTCTGTGTAGTGCCAGCCCCTGTTACCTCAATAGCGATATTAAATTGATAACTCGGTGCAGAAAGACAGTATGTTGATAATTGGATATGCATTGTAGTTTTGCATTTAATGTCAGCTGAGATATTACTACAATAATAAATTTAGATACATGAAATGTAAAATTTATTTAATAATTACTTAAAAAAATGAATGGAATGCATTAAAATTCTCTAATCTCCACAATTGGCAGAAAATGTCAATATTATAATGTTCTTGAGCAAGAAAATATCAATTTAATTTAATTAATTTACTTTTATCAATATTACTGACTTCCTTCATTTTAAAGTAGGGATGCACCGAAATGAAAATTTTTGGCCGAAACCGAAAACCGAAAAAGAGAAAACCAAGGCCGAAAACCGACACCAAAACACCGAAAGAAATTATGGCAATTATTAGTACCGTTGCATTTATTGCTATGACCGTGTACTAACTTTACTAAAATTAAGACATTGCAATTGCATAAATTAATATTAAAGTTTCAAAAATAATTACAATTACATAACTTATTTTAAAAAAAAACATAAAAATACATAATTACAAATGATGCAAATATTTATTAAGCACATTGCAACAATGCACAGTAGAAAATAAAATTCAAACTAAAAATTTAGCCCACTCATGTGTATATTTAATAATAATGTACAGGCCTACTGGCCTGCAGAAAGGTTTTAAAATGAACAGTTCTCTCATAAAAACAAAGTGCATTTAGGTGAAGTGCATTTGAAATTTTTCTATGTAGGACTAGAAAGTGCATCACTTCTCCAGTAGGCAAGACTGTTATCACTTCTGGGGATGGGGACTTCAGACAGATAACCATCTAGCTGTTGAGCAGTTGAGCTTGTCATCTGCCTGACATTTGAGAAATATTTGAGAGAGTGTGTTTAAATAGGGCCAGGGCATAAATAAACATTTTTATCAAATTAAAGCAGAAATCTAGCAGAAAATCTAGCATAAATATGGCTACAATCTGATATTATGTATGTATATATGTTTGTGTGTGTGTGTGTGTGTGTGTGTGTGTATTGTAGCCTAAGAACAAAATAGCCGACCTATTATTATTATTTGAGGCACTTTCTTGCAGAATTCCACTGAACATATCAGACAACGATGGTGCATGCCACTCATCTGGTGCAGAGACGAGTCTTTTCTGCGCTCTGATCTGTCTCCTGCGCTTGGCGCTTCTCCATCTCCACGCGGGTTCTCCGCATCCAGCGCGGCCTGGATCATTTCTCGTGTGCGCTGCCTTATTTCCGCATCCAAGTAATGGTCTTTATAACGCGGATCAAGCACATTCGCGATGAAGTGCAGAGGATCCGAAAAGATCTCAGTGAGACGTGTGTTTACAGACTTTATAAGACTGTACTTTTCTTTGTTTTTACTTCGTAGTCCGTCTTAATCTCTTTGTTAGGAGACGCTTTAGTGCTGCGAATAAAGGAATAAGAAGAGAATGTTCTCACTGGTGTTAAGTGAATGTCGCGTGGAGCTCGTGGTCTGCGCTATGCTGGTGCACGTGCAGGTCGCGGTTTCTGTTTGCGTCATCACCACATTTCGGCCGTGCTGTTTCGGTGATAAAAGTCTATCGGCCGAAAACCGAAAAGGCCATTTTCGGCCGATAATTTTCGGTGGCCGAAATTTCAGTGCATCCCTATTTTAAAGTGTACCAAACTGCGTTGTGCTATCATAATGTTGGTGTTTTATTTTGTTTTTTTATTTTTTAGTACCGTGCAAGCTTACTATTTGGGGTAATGAATGTTACAAAAAAAAAGTGTTGGGGTAGGTTTATTCAGTTCTTCATTAAACTTGCAGGGAAATGTAAGACACTTCTGAACCTAACCTTTCCTCATCTGTAGTTTGACCTGGATAGTTAATAATGACGGAGAATTCTCCTCAACGCTGAGGGCAGTCACAAGGTCAAACGAACGATCCATCCTTCCAGATGTTTGGAGTTCAGTGACAATGGCAATAATCACGGGAGATTCAATGTCATTAACCTCTTATTCCATCACCATTAACCTGCCAGTGGAAGAAAAAAAACGAAACCAAACACATCAGTGAGACTCAATCTGTCTATATTGCTGTCAGTTTCTAATGTCTTATTTTTAGGTCACACAGATGTGCGGTTTCATTGTATGTGTGTGTGTAAGAATATTGTCAACACTGATACGGACTACAGAAGTAACTGCATTCTAACGAAAAAAATGCAACCTCTTACATGGCTGATTTGGAATGTTCTTCCACATGGATAAAGAGGAGATGCAAGAGGAACGATACTCAAAAAAGATTAAGTATACACCGCGCTCACAAATGTTGAACAAAATAGTATTATTGTTTTAAAAAGACATTATCAATATAAAAACAAATTCTGAATAAAATAATATTCATGTATTATGCAAATATTAAAATTCTATGGTATTTTGTCAAAAAAAATTATAAAAAAAAAGTTAAAAATGGAAATTCATTTTTGGATATTTAAGATTAGCTAAAAATTACATTTAATGGTGTTATTAAAATGCACTATAAATGTAAATGTGCATTCAGAATTAAATAACCAATATCGACTGATATACATCCAATATCAACTGATATTGGTTGAGCTTACATTGTAATTCAAAGGTTTGGGGTTGCAGTCTCTTATGCTCACCAAGGCTGCATTTATTTGATCATAAATAAAGTAAAAGAGTTATAACATTGTAAAATAACTCTATTTTAATGTATTTTACAATGTCATTTATACCTGTGATGCAAAACTGAATTTTCAGCAGCCGTTACTCCAGTCTTTAGTTCAGTGTCACATGATCCTTCAAAAGTCATTCTGATATGCTGATCAAGAAATATTTGATGCTTACAATTTTTGTTTTGATGCTTTTTGAGTCTTAGACAAATAGAGAGTTCAGAAAGAAGAAAAAAGCATTTATTTGAAATAGAATTGTTTTGTAACAATGTGAAAGTATTTCCTGTCACTTTTGACTAATTGTGTCCTTGCTGAATTAAGTATCAAATTCTTTCCAAAAACGTTTGTATTGACCCCAAATGTTTGAACAGCAGTGTGCTGTATGGTACTTATATAGTAAATTATAAATATAGTGGGATATTGAATGATTGAATATAATCATTTATTTGGCTAAAGAAGCAATATTGGATTAATTTCACTGAGCTCATGGCAATGCATTCTGTTGAAGAATACATAGACTTCTTTCTTAGAGCCCATCAAAAAAGAAGCCTGGGATGCTTTAAAATGCTAGCTAGATTTTGGAAGAGCAATGTGCATTGATGGCATCTCTCTTGCTCTGTTGTCTGCTTCCTTACTGCATCATTAGCTCATCTCTTTGTCCTTCGTCTGTTCCACATGTCTGGCTGTTGGTCTTCAGTGGCTCTGCATGTCACCACATCACGGTCAGCAGGATTAACTGGTTTCTCTTTATTAGAGAGCCTCCCATTCAGACACACCATGAGTATGACGTATGACTCAAATAAAAAAATAGTTTGAAACACTGCGTTAACCAAGCGCGTAAATGTATTTTTATCTTGTGTAATGTTCACAGGTCTCTTTTCTTCAAAACCTGTAGCCAGTGGTCGAAGTAACCATTTGCTCACTAGGCAGCAGAGCACGTAGTACTTTTGAAAAGCCAGTGCCTTATGCTGCTGCTTCCGCTTGGTTTGAGAAAAGAGGGAATTTCATGGGTCATTTCATGTGTTCATAACCACGCCTAACGCTAAGGACTTTTCAAGATGTGATCTCGGTGGGCCTGCATTTGATGGCCTAAAAAGAAAGAGCATTTGGGGCCTCGCCTGGATGTAGGGGGAAATTTCAGGGCACTGAACTGCCTGCCTGGAGGGAGACCAAGAGTCGAGCTGTGAACTAAACATCCAGAGGACTGGAAAGGTGAGAGGTCTTTGAAACTGAAAGGCGTACACTGATCGACTTTTCGGTAACCTCTCAGTGACATCTTGAGATCTTAAAATTCAGCTTCAAAACCTGAGGGTTTGTGCCCAGATGGGGACACATTTGATGCCCTTGGAACAGTGACAGGCTCATCCTGGTTTGATCCCTTCAAGTCTCCCTTTCTAAGTGCTAGTAGGTGCTGGCCGAGGCCATTTTAATCTGTCTGCAGAACGGGCAATTAGGAAATCCTCGGAAGCACCAGGCCACTGAGCCCTTTATTGAAGAGCTCACTCCACACACTGGGATTAAATCGGCAGAGAGAGACTCCGCTGCAAGGGTCTTTTCTGCCACATTAGCTTTTACAAAAGGGATTTTGAAGGTCTAGGAACAGCAGCCCCCTCCTTCGCTCCTTCTTCCGTTAGAGTTCGGCGGTCGCAATTAACCGGAGTTCCCACAGAAGGTGCGTCCGTGGGGCTGGTCAGTACGAGAGCCCCCGTGTCTCCTTCACTACGCCCATCAGAGCTACAATTAAAGTTGAGACAACTCTCAGGACTGTGGAGATGATGGGGTGGGGTAAAGGCGCTTTGTTCAAGGTCTTTTTGGAGGAAATCAAGCCTTGTTAGTTGAAGCAGTCTGCATGACTGATCAGCTTCAACAGACTGAGGAGTCTAGATGGGCTTTGTGTGCTGGAGAAGGGGATGACATCAATAAAATGCATTGAGTACAACTCAGATAACTTCAAAAGCCAGTGGTTCAAACTGGCCTGTGTCTAAGCTGACAGATATAGAAGACTAGACTTTCGATTGTTATTTAAATGACACTTGAATTGAGTCTGTTTGGCTTGAAAAGGCAAATGCGCTTTTAGACATCACGGCACCTGAAAAAGGCTAATGCGTATTTACCGGCCGGTTCAAGACAGAGGTATACAGGCTGTTTTTCAATATGTTTACTGTGTCGGAAATGAAAAGAGACATATTTTATCCATTAGACAAACTTTATTATGTCCGGAGGCACTCAAGGGAAAATAGCAGAGGGATTATTGCTCTTTTACAAGCGACTTGTTTTGTATTACGGTATATTGCCTCTTTAGCCACTTTAGCCAAACTCATTCCTGGCTTTGTTGGTGTTTGCACTATGCAGAATGCAGGCCTTTGTAGCAATGGCATGGGTCGTGGTGGCACAGAGCACCAGGCTTGTTAATGCTGCCCTTAATCCCTGCCTCTCAGGGGTCCCTTTACCCAACACCCTCTCTCTCTTCTGCTCAAGAGCCCTGGACAGTGGGCAACACTTTCACTGTGGAATAGCCTCAGGGTATCATTCCGGTCACAATCACATCGCCACACTGAGTTATGGCACAGCTGTTAAACACCGCCTTTCACATGTCTGATATCTGACAGAAATCCTGAGACACTCGTGAGAGTTAGAAAACACTCTTGAGTTTTACTGGTATTACTTTGTGGCTGGCAAAGTTTTTAATGACCGATGCAGAGAACTGGAGAGCAGGGTGACTGATGGCCTTGTTGTGACTGCAGAACGAATTTGGAACAAAAGCTTCGCCTAACAAATGGAACTCCCGTCTAAATGTGTCCCGCCCCTTGGATGTTTGTTTATTAAATGTTTTTGGCTTGATTATGGAATTCTTAGCAATGTTTAACAGATTTTGTGTCATTTTCTGTCCACCAAAAGCAGACTAGAAATTTTGACAGGAATTGTTCTCATCTGCTGCTTCTTCGCCATCTAAAATCAGCAATGATAAGAAATTATAAAGCTTTTTGTTCAGTTGATGGACAATAAAATCCATTGAGCCATCTGTGCAATGGACACTTTTTTGTAGATTGTAAACTTTTGACTACAGTTTGGACTCAGACTCATAAAATGAATGTTTTTTTGATTATTGGTTACTTAGACAAAAGCTCATATCTGGGAACACAGTGACCCTTCCTCAATCTGAATTATATATTAAGACGCCTCTCTAATGAAAAACAAACATGTACATGTACTGTACTCATGAAATGGAAGCATTTTTAGTACCCGAAGACTGTTCATTGTGGATGACTTTGGATCGCTGCATGTAGCCTTTTCATAAATCATTTAAAACCAAAGAATAACTTGTGTTCATATCTTTCCCTACCCACAGGGAATGAGACCTAGTTACACACAGGTTCGAGCTATTTGGATCCGAGTAGAAAGAAATGGAATGAATTATGCCGTGCATTTATGTAATGGCTGTTTTAAAGACATGCTTCCCTGATCAAAAGAGCCAGTTCGACACAGCCTCCGGCCTCCCGGTACATTAAAACCATTACACTGTCAGATACAGAACCACATGCCGATGATTGATAAGTGTTGCTTGCAGTAAACACGTGCATGCACAATGTATCATTCAAATGGGGCCCCACATCCTTCAAGCTCTTTTCGGGTGGTGGAGGGTGTTGGGAATCTGAAACATGATATTTCAGCTCAGAGCTTTCCGTCACTCTGTGCTTACCCTTGGCCAGAAATCTTTCAGGACTTTGCTGGTGTGAATTCCCATCACTGTAACCCAAGGCTAGCACTGAATTCTTCGACATACAATACGTAGGTAGCCCTCAGCCCTGGACCACGTTTCCTCTCTTTTGGGGGTTTCTCTGTTGCTTACTTGGAAGGAGTCTTCAATACAAAAAAGAACAGATTGCTTATTGATTGGCATCAAGGCCAAATGGGGGAATAAGAAAAACAAACCCCAAAAATCTGCCCCTTTCTCCTGCTCTAGGTCAAAACTCCCATATAGCACTTTTGGCCTCTTACTTCACTGTGGTACCCGTCTCTGATAGCTCATATCCTGGCAGAGAACATACATTCTCATGTATCATGGCCTGCTATGGGTAATTTCTCAGGAAAATCACAGCTGTGTGCGGCACTGGATGTGTGCATGTGTAAGAGGGTGTAATGTGTGTGTTTAAGTCGTGGGTTATTTAAAGATGTGAATACATGCAACATCTGATATTTGAATCAGTCTTCTGATATTAAGGTTTTACTGAAGCAAATTCTTAAATGGGAAGATTATAATTTTTCTCATATCTCAAAGCTAACCTTGTATATTTTAATTATTACAAAGACTAAGCTTTTTTATGTTTTCAGAAGGTCTTACCGAACTGTTTATCAAACACAACTGTTTAAAACCATAAAAAAATAAAAAATTCCCAATTTATTAATTTATAATTCCCCCCGCCCCCCAAAAAACATTTATATATATATATATATATATATATATATATATATATATATATATATATATATATATATATATATATATATATATATATATATATATATATATATATATATATATATATATATATATTCACAACAGTCATGTGTGACTAAATGGCACCAAGTATGAAATGTTAAGTATTTTAATTTATTAATTTATTTTCTATTTATTATTCTCTGAAATTAGTTTGTAAAAGAGTCATTGTTTCTTTTTTAAATTTTGTGTATTTTTCATGTTGAAAAATTTGGCTGGTTGCCTTAATAACCAGTGAACTGATTGATGCCCATTGAGTTTGCTCATGAAAAACATTTTTAGCATCAAGTTTGATTTCAACGCTCTGATTTGTTGAAGACTGGACAGAATAAAAAGCTTTGCTGTTTGTTATACATCAATAACTAGAAAGTCCCTCACGTGACCTCGTATATATAGTAAACGCATAATCACCACTTAATACTACCGCAATCCTCTGTTTATGAAATGATTTCCTTCGCGAGAGTCCGTCTCCTCTGATTTCTTTTTACCTTGGCTTCAACCCACCTAGTTCTTCCTTTCTTTTCACCACTTTTTTGGGGGAAGCCATATGAGCGGGGCAGAGGACGATGGTAAAGGCAGAGCAATAACAGGAGAGTTAATGGGATTATGCAAATGAGAGCGCTCTTAAAGGGCCCATTTGAAGTGTTTAATGGAGATTATGGAAATGGTTCACTGGCTTCAGCGTTTGGAGTGGAAATGAAAGGCGGTGGAAAGGTTTTGGGAGGAGGTTTGGTGAGGAGGGGACACAAATAAATAAATAAATCCAATGGGCCTGCTTGTCAGCATTGTGGAGGAGAAGGCAGGATGGTTCGGGGGATGATCCCACCAAGAGGAGGAGGAGGAGATGGAGAGGAGAGAGCAGGATATTTGCTTGACTCTAAGGTTATTATACTCTTTTTGTGGTTTGGGGCAGAGGTTCAGTTTGCTCTCTGATTTAATGTTAATGTTACAAACTCATGAAAGTTTGGAAGTGCTCTCATAGACCATTCTCCCCAAGAAATGTGTTTCATGCTGGGGAAATTGCGGTTCTGAACTTGGAATCAATCACGAAAGTGCAGATGATGTTGGATACCCCTCTGTGAAACTGGATGTAGAATTTGTGTTTGGGTCTTTAGTCTTGTCCAGGAAAAAATCCCTGAATGAAGAGTTTATAATTGAGACTTTAGAGATGGTGTTCTGTCTTCTTTTAGTCTTATCTAGCCAGATGATTGTCTAAAAGAATTAAATCTGGTCCACAACGCAACTTATCCTGCCCAGTAAAAATCATTAAAATAATGCTTCAGACATCTAGTCAGCTCAGAACACAAAGAACTATTATTTGTCTAGATAGTTTGTTGCAAAGTCCAGTAACCTGGTCCTAAAACTTCTGTAAAGCCATCCAATCAGATTAGAGCTTCACTAGAAAAACATCCATTGCTTGTCATCGCATCTGGTATTGTAAAATAACTTGAATCTTATTTTCAATTTATCTTACAATACCAGATGCGATGACAAGCGATTCCAAGATTTTTGGTTGATCTGTATGTAGAATAACAAAAGGCATATATTATTGATACATTTACTTAGTTGTTGGCTTGAGCAAACTCGATTAATAAACTGTTTGAATCTGTATCAGCCCTACTTTACATTGTTTTTCAATTCTGGATCAGTTTCACATGGGACCTTTGTGAATAGACAGAGATAAATGTACACAAAGCAAATGTGGAAACATAGTCGGCCCATGTGTATACCACATAAATTTATAACTTAATAAAGTAATTGGGAAAACTCCCTGAATGTTTTATTTCCCACACAGATACACAGGATCTGGCCTTGTTAGTTAAAGCTGTCCCTCTGTGGCTTTCCAACAGAAATGGCTTCCAAATTAAGCACCCCTCTGGCTAACATATTTTAATGTTGGAAAAGCTGACTCAGTATTTGCATGTATTTTCTACAGAGCTTCGGCCCTGAGAGAAAACAAACCCTCCCTGATAGCACACGTACATAACGGAGACGTCTGTTTGACCTCTGGATTTACATCTGCAAGACATATTTTTTTGAGTGTTTGCTCAGCTGCAATACATCTATTGGATGTTTCCTATCAGATGTCAATTAGACATTTAGAAGATGTCTTTAGAATTTAGAATGTATTTAAAACTGACATCTTATAGACTTCTAGCAGATGTTTGTACACAAACATTTGTCCAGATGAAGTGATTTTTAACAGACATCTTACAGATGTACTTGTGCTATCTGGTCACCTGATCCCGGTCCATTTCTCACTGAACTAAGGGAGCAGAAGCAACTGAACATGCACATTTGAGACTCATTTTCCCTGCCTTTAATCAAAGAAGCTCTCACACATTGCATGGCTCGGCTGTTTGAGCTCAGGATTTAATTGCAATAAGACACTTCAATAAACTGCAAGGGCTCAAACTATTAGAATGGACAGTTTTACTTTTGCTGTTTTGTGTTAGAACGATAATGCATAGGGCTGTTTAATAAATTCAGTTTAACAGAGATGCAGAGCACATTACTAGCTGCTAGCTGGACTAACTCCTCATTTAGCCAGAAATGAATGTCCATGTTCAATTTACGCATGCTATAAATATATATATCTTGCTGTATGTTAACTGCTCTCTTTAATGGCATGCAGTAACTGTATATTAGCAGAGCTGAATTTCCCTCGTCATTTTTTATTAATAGCATTGAGTACAAATGCTCCTTTATGGCATCATTTTAATATGCATTAGCTGCTTAACTGGCCTAGCTTTTGTTTGTTTGTGAAATTAATTGTTCATGGCCATATTTTGTCCCCAGCACATAATGAAATGAAGTAAGCAAGTTAAATAAATCAGCAAATATGTTAGCAACTCATAAATTTCTAATTATAATATTTACATTTGATAGTTTTGACTTAAAAAAATTGCAAATACTCTACTATAGAGCTGATCTTTTGATTAATACAGCATAAACATAATACATAAACATGATAAAATAGTTCATTTTAAGTCATTAAGTATTTAAGTAATTAATATTCATGAGCTAAACCTTTTTATGATGTCACAACCAGCCACAACTGGCTCCAACTCCATTTTTAAACGAACTGACACCCATCGAAGCATAGTAATCACTCTGTTCCTATGTATAACTTGCATTGTATGTCTGTCATTGTTATCAGGAGGCAGAACAACACATTTCTAGTGACTGCCACACAGAGCAGGTGAATACAGCGGGGAAATACCCTTGGAAAGCTATCAATAATGTTATTATGTGTTACTGCACTGCTGGTTCTGTAACTAAAGTTAACAGCAGTGTTTAGGAGTGCATGCATATTGTAAACTTTCCGAGCAGTGATTTGGCCCTGCACAGGTTCAGATGTTTGAAAGCACTGCGTTTAAAGTAGAAGAAAGCTCATTAGAGGGTAATGCATGTATCTTTACTACTAGACCGGCTGAAATCTGTTCATTATTTAAGAGGATGCATTATTTAGACACTATCTGCTGTGGCGCAGTGCATTGCTGAAGAGGAAGATTTGTTTTGATGAATGATTATCATCCACGTGAGTGTTCAATGTAAATACATTGAGTTTTTTGCTGGGCAAATAAAAATGCCTCTTTTTTGATTTCTCATTCATTTTCGTGGCTCTAACATGGTTTCCTTTTTTATTTATTAATGTCTAGTTATAAAGTGTTTGAAAGTTGCAAAATGGAATGGAATATATATATATATATATTAGGGGTGTAACGGTTCACAAAATTCACGGTTCGGTTCGATACGATACACTGATGTCACGGTTCGGTTCGGTTCGGTTCGATACGTTTTAGATACAGCAAAATGTAAAAACATCTCAACTTTTCAGAATGCCGCAAGCGCACCGCGGGTCATGTGACAAGAACCAACCAATCAGCATCATCCTTTCCCGTAACAACGTTGAGAGCTCAGCCAAGATGAAGGATCAGCTGATCATAGTTGTATATGGATTGCAATTTTGAAATAAATTTAGTAGCAGAGCTACTGCAAGCGATTTTTAGAGCTGCAAATCCATTTATCCTTCGCTGAAATTTCCGCGTCTCATGGAGAGAGCACGTCATTGTTGCTTAGCAAAGACAGACGCCTCATGAGCGCTTCTGCCCGAGCGCTTTGGAAAGGAAACCACTCTCTTGCCATCACCATTATAGCTTAAAGGGAATCCAAAGTGCACCCAAACACCAGACCTGTTGGTTATTGGAGGATCTTCTCATTTCTAATCTGTTAAACGCATTGGCTATTTTGCAACGAGCCTTCAGCGCGTACTGAGTGAGCGAGCGCCTGCTGAGTAGCCTAACATAAACATATAAGATGGTGTTTTTTTCTTCTTCGGGAGTGTCAGGGGCGTTGCCTGTTACGTTGTTTGGGTTATTGGGCTACCTTGTTGAACGCATATCATTATATTTCTCTCTCTCTCTTTTTTTTTTTTTTTTTTTAAATATAATTAAATACTCCAACGAACCGTTCGGTATACATAATGCGTACCGCGTACCGAACCGAAAGCGTCGTACCGAACGGTTCAATACGAATACGCGTATCGTTACACCCCTAATATATATATATATATATATATATATATATATATATATATATATATATATATATATATATATATATATATAGGTTTTTTAATACCTTATAGAATATTTTTAACCTTTTCCAAGGTGTTATGGGCGTCTAGAATTAGTTTTTACTAGGTTATGAAATAAAAACAGTTTTTCATAAGATTTTTCTGTTTCTTTATCATGGACACTAATACACGTCATTGGCCTATTCGTTTTCTCCGGAATTTTTTTATTTTTATTTTTTATTTATTTTTTACACCAAGGTCAGTAATGGATTTCAAACACGTTACATCACCGTTGATGTGTAGTAGTGTAAGAAATAGCCTGTGCCTTTAGAATAGCAGTAACCTGTCATCCAACCTCCCTGAGCCTGTCCACATCCTCCTGTGCTGTTCTCACAGAATTAACACTCAAAGCTGGAGGAGAATCTGAATCAGGGGTCCAACAAAATGAGGGACGGCAGCAGGCCTGAAGGTTCTGGCTCAAAGAGGAGCTGTGTTCAAATTTTAAAACCGCCCCAGACATGTTATTCTGTCAGCAGCACTTCAAAGTCACCGCTGGTTTAAAAGCAGGAAGAGCGAATCAAATTGACTTTGTGAAGTTCTTGGCACATAAAACGTGCCGTTATTCCTGTCACAGAGCCTGCGGTTCGGACCTAAACCAAGAGGGCCTTGGTGCTGCTACCTACGCCTTTACTTGTGACACCAGTGTTAAAAAATGAAGCATATAGAATAACCGAACGTCAATGCTAACGGTCTCTCCTGTCAGTTTTTTCCAAGATAAATTGTGGTAGTTGAAAAATGCAAGCCACCTTTCAAATAACCCCTCACACCCGGCTCTCTGTCAACTCCTCGGGCTCCTCACGACAGCTTTGTCTTGGAAATACCAATCAAGCTTCACTCCTGGTCCCGTTACTTAACTTTCATTCCCTGAAATTGATATCGAGTGATGAGATGGATGAACCGCCCTCTGGGACGTGGGGGTCCGCGGCCCCTCCCGGACTGTGGTCTGGACAAATGAGTAAGATTTGGGAGATGGAAAGGTATCTTAGTGCTAATGTGGTTCTATTCCAGAACACTCTGAATATATATCCCGGCCAGCTCTATTATGGTATCATCAAAGAAAAATAATGACCTCCACGTTACCGATCGAAATTGAAAATCTCTCTCATCTCATCATCACTTAAACCACTCAGTTTTGCGCCGAACCATCAGGCTTTTCTTAAATTATGTGCCTTGGATGGTTTTCAACGGAGATCTGGGTCATTTATATTCAGGCTCTGACTTGGACAGTTCTTGTTTTGCAATGATGGATGCAAAACCGTTGCTATCCCCACAGGCTTCCTGTGTGCCTCGTCCTCCTTTGAGAGTGGGGGGCGCAGAATTACTTGGGTGGTGGATGGACACTCCAGTCGTTTCCTGTTTGGCGTCTGTGTCTTCCCTTCAACCTGTTGAGACACACAGAGCCTGCAGCCGTTCCATTTAAACAGCAGCCTCTCCTTCTCTTCTCCGCTCCAACTTTCATGTTAACAAGTGCTCCCAGGTGGGAGTTGCCATGGCGATTTCCCCATGGCTGCCTTGGAGACGGGATTGGGGCGGAACGGGGAGCAGGTTTGCTGTAGACAGCTGAAGCCCCTTCTCTTGCCCTCTCCTATTTCCTCTCTCATTTTTTTCTTCTGTGTGCTCGAAGCTAAACCTCACCTCTTAGAGCATGGCTATAAATCAGCGATTTACGTCCATCTGCGAAGTTGCGTCACTCGACAAAATTGAATAAATCGCCTTCAATTTGGCCTGAAGTGCTCACTCACGGAAGTCTCTGGTTACGCGGTGATGCCCACAGATGCAAATTGAGTGATGGCGCATGGGCTTTGTTTTCATCTCAGTTGAAATGTCCATCCATCATACATTTATTAGTCTTAAATGTGCCTTGTATAAATGCTCAAGCTATTTGACACATCATGTGAGCTCATTCGTCAGGAAACTGAGCATCACTTGAGCACAGTGCTGTTAAAGGTGATGTCTTTTTGCGTTAAACTGTCCTTTTTGTCCGCTTGGATGAACGTTCTTCACTCAGGATTTTATTGTTCCTGCTTAGAAGAGTTTGCAGTTTACAGAGTTAATTTGGTATCAGCCCCCAACTGACTGACAATAACCGGTCTGCTAATGTGGCACATTTCTTGTGTAGAATTTGTCAGCAATTTTATTGTTAGCCATTTTTACATTCGCTAGTCAGCAATGTTGTTGCTAATGTGGTGACGACGTTATCCCAACCCCATGGTGTTAGCAATCTCTTGTTCAAGACCAGTGGCCAGTTGCATAAACTAAGTTTAAAAACCAACTAGCAGTTATTCAAGAGGTAATCAGTCACACTTTTTGGATTCAAATCTATGTTATTATGTAACTGACTTGAAAAAGTTATGTCAGGTACTTTTTATACAACCGGCTACAGCCAGTGTGGAGCCAAACATGTGAAATTGGGACAAATAGGACACCATGACCAGCGCTATGGTGGCGAACCTCAATAAAAACATAAAGTCATAAATACAGCACTAAGATGCAATGAGCCATGCTCTTCACAACTGACAAAACTGTCAGTAGACCTGATGGGATCGTAGAGCATTCGAACAATGTGTTTTGCGTTTATAGAGCTGAACTGGAAGAAGTGGCGTATCAGAGCTGATGAACTGGAAGGAATTTGCTCTTGTGGATTTGTGTCAGTTTGATAGCTGTCAAAAGTGGAGACATTTTAATCAATTTTTCGTCATCCTCTCCCATTGTTTTTCTCCTTCGCACTGTCTGCTACAAGAAATGTCTCTTTCTAAGAAACATTAATGTACAGATGAGATGTCCTTTCCTCTGCTGAAGTGCTGTCAGTCCTGTATGTCTCCTTTCGCCCCTGAGGGCAGGCCGGAATGTCTTACTGTGCGGAAAAGTGTGTTTTTAGGGATAGCGATTGGGGAAGCAGTCGGAGTGGCCTCCACTGTCATTCACGGCACAGGATGATGCGTATCCTGAGGGCCATTTCAAATGGCTCCTCTCGTCTCCTCCTTCCTCTCGTTGGGAGGGAGCCGTAGTATTTGGGCGGAGCTGGAAGGCCTGCTGGCCAGGGAAATAGTTTTTATTCAATGCATACATAATCAGGCACCCTATCTGAGCATTCACCTCTCTCTCTCACATACACACACATTACTGACGAGCAGTTCTGTTCCAAGGCCGATGCACATTATACACTCACTTACACGAACACAATACTCAGCACAGACCCAGCTGGAAACACACACACACACATAGAGTTTTACTTTTTGTTCTCTCTCTGTCTGTACTCCAGCTGCTCGATCACACACATCATGCATGCCCACACAAATACAGACACATGTAAAGTCTTTGCAGGCAGTGTCACTGGTTGGCCTCTGATTTTATTAATGGGCCAGATTCCCAGTATGCTTTGTGTTTACGCAGAATTCCCTGCTTTGTTTTCCTCCAAAAAAGACAATGGATTAGTTTGAAACTGATTGCAGCTGCCTTGCTGTCCAGTCAGCCGATGACTTAAAGGGATAGTCCACCCCAAAATTAAAGTAACGTCATCTGTGACTCACCCTCATGTTGTTCCAAACCTGTATGAGTTTCTTTCTTCTTTTGAAGATATTTTGGATAATGTTGGTAATTAAACAGTTGGCTTACTTAGTATTTATTTTTCCATGAAAGTAAATCGGGACCAACATTCTTCCAAATATCTTCTTTTAAATAAAAAAAAATTACTGTACTGTACTGGACAAAAATTACTGTTGCCCTTTTTAAATTAAAAATGGATGCATGGGATGAATTGTTCACAAGATCAACATCATGCATTTAGAAAATAGACGGTGAGAATTCATTTCATGTCAACTTTAAATGGAAACTTCTTGAAAATGGTATAAAACGTTTTGCAAAACCATATGCTTAATTCGGACATGGCTTGATCTCCAGCTATGACATTTTCCTGGTTTCGGACGTAGCTGTTTTCATGACAGCTTGTGGTAAACATTTTTTATCCAAATGTGGGTATTTCTTGCAGACCAAAATCACTGACTCATTTCTATTTTAGATTTTGTAATAAAACACTTTATTTTAAGGACCAGTTCTCACTATGAACTAGTTGCTTATTAACATGCATATTACTAACATATTGGCTGTTTATAAGTAGTTATAATATTATATTAATATTATATCATATTATAATATCATATTAATTCCTTATTCTGCATGACCATATATTAGATCCCTTAATCCAACCCCATAACTAAACTTAACAACTATTAACTATTAATAAGCAGCAAATTAGACATTTATTGAAGGAAAACTCTTAGTTAAGTGAATATGTGTTTGCTTAAGTGTTACCAAAACCTTTAGGTAGACACTGCAAGCAAAAAAAAACAAACATTTTTTTGTTCATGCATGGGTCAGCTAAGAGATTTTGGGGGATTTGGCTTTTTATAATGTGTTGTTTCAAACTAAAATACACTTGGCTTTAATGCATTTTTATTTATTTGCAATCTGATTTCAGTTACAATAAATATCTTTAAAGGCTATGTTCTCAAAATGAGTCAGAAATTTGTACTTCAGCATCACTGCATTTTTTTTTTTTTTTACCTCTATCCCCCATGCATCCATTTTTAAAAGAGGGAGACTCTGATGTAATCTGGGGAGCTGAGCGTTCAGGATACTGCTGTGATTTAGGTCAGTTGTTTGGTTTGTTTTTATGGGCCGTTCGTAGCTCCCAAATGAAACGGTCTCGGAGAAATGATATGATGAACACAGTCTGCAGAGAAGCCAGACAAATATGTTCTCCCGAAGCTGCCAGATACCGAACGAGAGAGAGAGAGCGAGGGACAGTGGGTTTAGATGAGGACACACTAAAAAAAGAAGTCATCCTAGTTTCGGAGGTCCTGTTCAGTCTGCATGCTGTCACACTCCAGACAGCCCTGGTGCTCGAGACACTCTGGAGAGAGACGCTTCAACCCCTTCCCCCAAAACCGGCTCTCCTTGTGGGCCGCCTTTACCCCTCGCCCTGTGTCTCGTCTCTGTTTAAGGTGGTACAATTTGGGGCTTTCAGCTTGCATGCTTTAATTCTTAAAGACAGGCCTCTATAAATTATTCATGCTTCTTTCACCAGCTTTCTTTCTGTATATGGTGCTGGAGTATTACTGATGTGTGTGTGTGTGTGTTTGTGTGTGTGTGTGTGTGTGTTTGGGGTGGAAAGATGGGCCACAAAGGCAAAGCTAACGAGTGAGCTTCCTGTTTAGCATTGTAGATACACCTTCAGAGGACCGGGTTACTCTTCTGCTCCCTCTTCCTTTGTGTCTGTGTGTTAATAGCTAAGGGAATAGTTCCTTTGCCAAAATAACTAAATCATTTTAGCAATTGCCGGTCTCTGCTAGCTAGAGTAAGAGATCATGGGGAGGAAGGTTTTGACTTTGGTTTTAATTTTACGCCTCACTAGGGCTTCCTTCCTCTGAAATAAAAAGGAAGCAAAAGGACGAAGTTGGCTGGGTTTGATTTGTGCGTGATTTGGTGGTTCTCTCTTTTCTGAACTTAACTTTTCTGAACTTAACTTAATATTCAACATATTTGTGTGTCCGCAAAATTTTTATTATTGATATTCATGGATGAGGAATTGTTCTCCATTTGAGAGACCTTTCTGGTTTCGATGCAGTTTGTTTAGGGATCCAGGATCAATGACTGTACTGATTGTTTTGTCTGTCTGTCTGTCTAGATTTAGATTTATACACATTTGTAGAGCCCTACATTCTCTGAATTGTGGAATGGATACACTAACACAGGAGTGTTGGGCTTCAGAAAAGAAAAAAAAAAAATCGCTGAATCATTTATGAAATTTTTAATGCTTTTTTTTCTGCAGAGATGCAGGATCAAAGAACAGCAGCAATACAGCCCTCCGCTGACTTGAACACAGGCCTAGACTGTCAACCACTCCTCTCTCTCATATATATATATATATATATATATATATATATATATATATATATATATATATATATATATATATATATATATATATATATATATATCCTATAATTTATAAGATATGTAATTAAAATTAATGTGTTTTATTTGTTTTAAGATATGTTTATTTTAATTAATAGTTAATGTATTTAACAATTACATTTAATTAATAATTTCTATTTATGTAGATTCATTTTAATATATTTCTCTTTTCATAAATAATATTAATGTATTAATAGAGAGAAAGATGAATAGAGATGGATAGACAGATATTAAAATACCTTCAAAAGAAATTAATTCAAATAAATAGTTTAGTATACCTTAAATTAAATATAAATATGTCAGCATATTAACTATAAATGAAAATAAATATATTTAATAATTTCATTTATTTTCATTTCCATTGAAATAAATAAATAAATAAATAATAAATTCCAAATCTGTATTTCCATTTATTTTTACTTTAATAAATTATATGTGTATATTTACTGAAAGCAATAGAAAGCAATAGAGTTAGAGACAGACGTTTAAATAGAGGTAGATATTAAACTACCCTAAAAAATAAATCAATTAAAATAAATAATGTAGCATACCTTAAATATTTTTTTTACTTATATAATTTATTTATATAAATTAAATTAAATCTTTATTCAATAATAACATTTATTTAATAATGTCCATTTATTTAGATTTATTTACATATATTTTTTATTTAAAAAATTATATATTTACTTATTTTATGGATCAAGGTTGACAATGTTTTTTTTTTCCCTATCCCTTCACATATGCTCCCAATTCCATTTGATGCTTTTAGGAGCCCTTCAAAACAGTTATTCTAAAAATGTCTTCTATAACTTAATAATTTGTGTTGTTTGAGAGAAAAAAAAAATGCATGGCTAATTTGAAAGTCTGTCAATAGAGAAGCTTTTTGCTCATGTAATGATGTAGGGTATCTACCAGCACTTGCTATGTGGGTGATCATGAGTGAGCTGACTTCTTTATTTTGCAGATTTTTTGAGTTTGCAGATAGATAGTTACAATATCAAGAGTGAGACTGAAGCTGGCACTTTGGTAAAGCTCACTTTTGGTGGGATGTTAGACAGCGGCTGGCAAAGAAAGTTAGCGATTCGTAGTGAATTCGCTCACTCTCTGGAGAATTATTAATTACAGCCATTTAAATGTGCCCAGTGCTGCCCATGTCCTGCTCTAAACACAGTGACAGAGTGTTGTTACAGAGAAATGAGCCTAACTTACTGCAATTACAAAGTCTAGCTGTTAGAGCCAAGAAAATGCTCAATAATAAGAATTAAAAATAAGCCATTTCTCTTTTGCAGCGTTGTGACTGGAAGGCCGGTGTGAAAGAGAGCGAGCGTGCTCCTATTTGGTAAACTTGGTTTGGTTTCTCTTGCTCTCTCCCTGGCTGCGGTCCTGAGTGGGAGTGGACTTGTGGATGGTGTGAATTTGCTTTCTGGTGCTTTGGTTGGAAAGTTCAGAGGCGTTTATGCCTTGGCACATTCGTCCAAGTGCAGTCTGTCTCAGTAATTGTGGATATAAGCGGTCAGTCATGCTTTTCCCTGCCCACTAGTTAACTGGACAAACATGCCACTGGCCAGTCCAGAAATATCAGAATGAGTGGATTTAGTTGAAATTGGCTGGACGGATGTTTGCTGCTATTCTCAGTTTTTATTTTTTTCTATTCTTTTTTTTCTTCTGAAACTTGTAGCCCAAGACATATTTACAAGACATATCTGTTCATTTACACAGGCAGGCATGCAAGGAAATGAATAAAAGATGTGAATTACTGATTTACTACTTTCTGTTTTACTGTTTACTATTACTTGCACAATGGTGTTGTTCTATGCTGAATTATTTTTATTCATTTATTTATTTTTGCCAGTGTTAGTTTAGACAACAAAAAATAAAAAACTATAAAAAATCATGCAAGATGTTAACAATGCAGCTAAAATGTTTTTACACTAAAATAAACAATAAAATACTTTTTCATGCTTTGTACTTCATGTTTAATTCAATGGTACTTTCCATTTATTTGTAATTATTTGTGAAATGTACTTTTTACTTTTAAAAGTCTTTTAAAAAGTCTTTTCTTTTTGAAAGAAAAATGTTATATGATGAAACCATCGAAACTAAACAGCATGTGTATATATATATATATATATATATATATATATATATATATATATATATATGAAGAAGTTTTTTTTTTCTTCAAAATGCAATAAATCCATGATACTTTTTTTTTCTTCTTCTCAAAATGCAATAAATCCATTGAATCAACATGAAAGTTATTTTTCATATTGAAAATTCACAACATAGTAAGTTGATCCACATATGACAGCCTTTGAACTTGGTCAATACTAATCTTATACAGGCACTGGACTAAAAATACATTCATCAGTCATCCCTTCCAGTGTTAATTTTGACACGAAATTTTAATTTAGTTTTAGTCTTAGTCTTTTGACTATAATTCTTTTTAGTTTTAGTCAAGTTTTAGTCATCTGATTTGTTTTAATTTTAGTCTTATTTTAGTCGACTAAAATTGCTTGGTATTTTAGTCGACTAAAATTGCTTGGTATTTTAGTCGACTAAAATAAGACTAAAATCAATAACAGATTTACTAGACAATTTTTTACAACTGGTATAGGAAACAAACTTAACCAAAATATATAAAACACAAATTCAACTTTATTTCAACACAACTGTGTCTTTATTTCGATTCAAAAGCTTTTATGCAGCAGCAAACACTGTCATGATAATGTAAACAATAACTAGCTGCCAATTGACCATCAATAAAAGAAAAATAAAGTTAGGTCCAGGACCTTAAAGTTTACAGCTGAGCTGAACAATAAGTACATTTAAAGTAAATATTTAATAAGTTGGCAGCTAGGTGGATAAAAAAAGTAACAAGATTTTATAAGGTATTCATTTGTCTAGCAATATTGTATGTTTTAAATACTACAATATTGCTAGATTTGTATGTATAATGATAGGATGTGAACATTCATGTTTCACATGACTAATATAGAAATATTTGTGATATTGTCAACAAGTAGAACATTATAAAATATACTAAACATTAGTATTAATCAAATGTATTTATCATGATATTACGTATTAGTATTGTGCTCGCATCTAATTTGAAGAAGGGGCTATTTTACAGTACTTTTCAGTTCGTAATATTTAATGCTACAACATCTACGCACTGCACTATTCCAATTTTGCTTAGCTCAATAAACAAAAGAACATCGTTGTGAAATTACATTTGAGAAAATGTCCGGGTGGCTCGTCTGCAAATGTCTTTTCAAATTGGTTGTGTTCTTGCCACGAATGAGCGCTCTGCGTGCTTTACACTTTGTTTTGTTTTGTTCGTCGTCAAACGTGAAGTGAGCTGTGGACATTTTGTCGCTCTTTTAGACAGTAGGGACTTTAAGCAACAGCTGCGAATGGAACGGCTACGGCGACCGGAAGTTTGCCGTCACACCGCTGTAGCCAAGAACGTAAAAGTCACTAAGCAACGGTAAAACAGAACAGCGCAACGCAGCATTAATTCATTTATTGAGATCCAAAAAAATATATAATTTAAAAAAGCAAGAGAAGGATTGCTTTTGGCGTTAAATGACAATCTTTTGTCAGAAGAGGAGTTTTTAATATTGTATGATGTAAATAAGTCTAAAAACATAACATTTATTTACCTAACCTCTCACGTTGTAGCGACTCTGGCAAATCAGCTGTTCTCCCGTAGTAGACCGTTAAATTAGAACGTCACAAAGTAGCAGTTAAATTCGCGCAGGCGCAATACAACGCCAGAATGGCGTTGCCGTTCCACCAGAGGCTGTTGCTTAAAGTCCCTATCACCTCTTCGAATGCCGACTTCCCGGGAGCTCATAAAAACTGAAAACCTTCGCTTCACGTCTCAATAAGTCAGGCTCTGATTGGTTCTCTTCTCTCATGCAGTCTGTTCTGTTTTGCCGGTTCTTTTGCTCATTCCTCGCATCTCTCCCGTCTGCTGATTTGATTTTCGTCACAGTCTATTTTCGTCTCGTCCTTTATTCGTTGACGATAATGTCAATCAATTTAGTCATAGTTTTAGTCTCCATCAGTGCCTTCTATTTTAGTTTTCGTTTCGTTTTCGTCAGCAAAAATATATTCGTGACGAAAATAATGACGAAAATATTTAGTCAACGAAATTAACACTGATCCCTTCCAACATGAATTCAACGGGTCATCTTGTTAATGCTATAAATTAATTACAGCAATACAATAAAATTTTATCGTGAACAAGAACATGTACAACAATATCACATTAGACCACAGAAATTCCAAAATGTCATTTCCCTTACAACTTCCAAAAGTGCATTCATCTTTCACGTTACATTCATTTAGTTGACTAGTGCTATGTGCTGTATTAACAAAAACATAAATGGCATTAATAAAAACACTAACACTGACAATCATAATTACTCTGTCTTCATAATTAAATACGATTCATCTAATGAATGCATTATAGCATAGCTTGTCATTGATCTACGGCTCTGTGTATTAAATTAATCTGATTAAATTTCATCTGAAAGCACGTGATGGAGATTTACCAATTCTATTAATCATAGAACCGGCTTTACTGACGAGATGCACATGGTAATTGCAATTAATCGTGCAGCCCTTGTTTGTTGATCACAAAGTACGAAGTAAATGAGACAAACTAGGATGCCAGATGTATTCAAAGTGCTGCCATTACTGTCTAGAGTGCATGGAATGGTGCGCTGTGATTGGTTGTTACAGTTTACAGTATGTGGAATGGTGCGCTGTGATTGGTGGAGCGGATATATCACATTCTGCAAAAAAGGGAAACTGGTGTTTGTCTAATTTTGAAAAAAAGGGAGAAAACATGACTCTGCAAATGTCGCATGCCGTTTATCTCGTTTTGGAACCAAACTCTTCAAAAATTCGCCCATTGGCCTCTGACCATCATGGCTTCCTAACAATCCCCATATCTGCTGATTGGCTTCATCACTCCGTCTCCTCTCTACCAGTAAGCTGGTGTGTGGTGGGCTTTCTGGCGCACTATGGCTTCCGTCGCATCATCCAGGTGGATGCTACATACTGGTGGTGGATGAGGAGATACCCCCTGACTATGTAAGCGCTTTGGGTGTCAAGAAAAGCGCTATATAAATGTAAGGAATTATTATTATTATTATATAGTTTGGTCTGTTACAATTTTCATTTTGCTCATTATCTTCAACTAAAATGATTTAAAAATGATTCAGATTAAAATCATTCGAAATAAATGTATTTTTATATGTCTAAATTTGTTCATACAATTTGGTGTATTATATTTTGACACTTTTTCATTTTGCACATCATCTTTAAATAAAATCATTTTAAAATTATAAACCATAAACTAAAATCAATAAAAAAAAAATTTCATGCACATGCATGTAAACAAATAGTTAAGAAAGGCACTTCCATTCCAAGCTGCAAATTTGATCTTTGTAAGGCCTTTATCAAAATATGATTGGCTCTTTTAGCTAACTATAATTCGATACTACAGCTGCGATTATTACATTTTATGATTTCTTCTATTCATATAATGACCATATAAATTCACTGACATTTATATACCCCAAATAGTGATTTTATATCAATGCCATGTTCTTGATCAGAAGAGATTTCTTTTTTCCATTATATGGCTAGCCAGACAAATGCGTTCCAAACATCCAAACTGAGCACGCCACCAATAATTCAGCTATTGTTCAAACATGATACTCCTTTCTGAATAATTCTGTGCATTTTTCTTTGTCTGGGAATGTGCTTTAATTGGCAGCGTCATCAAAATCAACCTTTCTACTCTTTCTCCTTAATTAATTTAAGAAATGGTTTTGATAACTGCTTGATTAGCATTGATTATGTTTAATGCAGTCGTTTGTATTTTCACAGAGTGCTGTTTGCTTTCTCACATGCTCTTCACAAGGCCGTTTTTTGTGTGTATGGAGCTGTAACTAATTTTTTACATCTGGACTAATTTGTGTGGACGGAGCACTTGGTGTTTTGCATTCTCTCACCTCGGATGACACTAATGACTCGTCCCCGTGAGCCCAGAGAGCGGCACATAATTATTACTTATTTCTGAATTGACTTATTTGTAAATGTGCTTTTTATAAGCACACTTATCAGAATGTGCCCATGTGTCGCAGGCAAGATGTATGTATTTCTACACGATTATGCTGTTACAGTGTAGGTGTGGCTCAGGGCTCGGGTGGTGATACTGTAACAGTCAGTGGAAAACTGATTCTGTCATCATTTGCTCACCCTCAAGTTGTTCTTAATCAACATCAAGCCTTTAAAAAAGTCGCAGAAGTATCCGATTTGTCCCATGCGACACGTGCCAAGTGTTCTGTGGGTATACATTAGGTTTTGGTGAGAAACAAACTGAAATTTTGCATATTATTTAATGAATATCTTAATGGTAGTTAGTCTCTGTGCACGACTGCACATTCATGAGACTCTATTAGTGCCACAGTACACTCGGACTCACCCAGCAAACACACACAAGTTGTGAAAAATCATGATTAATAAAAGCACGATTGCAGTGAGCACGGTGTTGAGATTTAAAGGTGGCACATGTGAGACAGGCTATTAATCATTCACAGCTTATTAATATTTGAAAAACTTTTGTCTGCCAAATCAAAGTCGAGGTCCAACTATGCCGAAACACGTAGGAATAAAAAAAGAGTCCATGACTATGGGTCTAGGTCAGTGAGCTACTCTTAATATTGTACAATTTGACCTTTTTATGATATAAAGCAAGAGTAGTTCAGGTTGTGATTAGTCGTGTGATGTGACTCCAAAGAACATTTATTTATTTATTTTTTTGCATTTTACACTCAGATTGGGGGTGCACTTATACCAGTTTTTTCAGAATGAGATACTTTTATGTTTGGTACTTGCCGATATTGATACGTGTATTTTCATAAAATGTTCTAAACATTGGGTACAAAAAAAAGACAATTATTGTATTTTTTTTTATTGTGTTTTCCTTTTATTTTTTTATCAGAAACATGCCGAGACTTATATTCCAAAGTTATTCATATAATGCAATTAACGTCAAGCAAGCAAAACATGCGCAACACATGCACACATTTTTAGAGGTGCAAAATGAGAGAGACTCGAATAGCCTAGTGCATTTCACACACGCTGCTAGTTTCACTTTCATTTTAAATAAAGTTTATGCTTACCATTTGAAATAAATGTTGTTTATATGCGCCTGTAATTTCTGTTTGTTTTATATTTATGATTTTATTTCTAATCCAAATGATGCTCGTGCCAAAGGAGTGTACAGCAATTTAGTTCATGCAAAAGAAGTGTGCATGCGCTCTCTCTCTCTCTCACTCTCACTCTCACTCTCTCTCCCCTTACCATCAAGTTACTTGAATAACTTATGCATTGTTTTACTTTCTTGCTTTTGATTTATCTGTCCGAACTATAAACTTTCCGGTGACGTCTGTGAGAAAGGGAAGCTTGTGTATCTGTGCTGCCTCATGCTCAATCCACTCAGCATGCTTTGCTTATCAGCTCACACACATCAGCTATACGGGCATGAATATTGAATGTTTAACATTTTATTAAATAAATACATGTGCTTCATAGACATCCTTAATCTGTAATAACTCCATTCTACTCTGTTGTTCTGTTGACTGTGTTTCTTTGTCTGGACACAGCACGGTTCACACGCCGTGTGTTATCAGAGTGCTTTAATGAGTTCAAGTGGTATCAGGCTGACACTGATACCAGTATTGGTGCATCCCCAATTGAAGAAAATATAAACCCACCCATTTTTTCCATGAAAATTTCCATACTTGTATCACACAAGAACCATTTTGGAAACAAAAGTTATGAATTTTTTCATTTTGTGATTTTTCTTTTCACTATGGGACATACTGGAGAGGAAGAGGCATCTCAAACCTGATAAACTTATTTTGAGATTTTAGTTAGCACACAATGATTCATGCTCTTGGCAGCTTTATCTACTACTTAAAAAATCCCATGAGTCAGTTCCTTGTCAAAACCACATCTGACTACACAGAGAAGAGCGCTGTATAGGGCTAATCCTATAGAAAAAAGGAAATATTATGTTGTGCGCTGATCTATGGGGATTACCGTCCTCTTATTCAGAGTTAATCCCTTAAAGTGAAATCATTAATTACATTAGCACCTTTTTCTCTGCTGGAAGAAAAAATGGGAAGCAAAGGCATCACTCAAAGGACTGTGTGACCTCACACTGAATGTGTTGATTGTGACATCACAACTAAGTCTGGAAATGGTAATACGTTTTCTGGTTCCATTTCTGCCTAACGATTCCAATTTTGTTAAATAATTAACTAATTGTTAACTTTTTTTTTTTTACAGTGTTAAGAAAAACTAATGAACAGTACTCGTATGAAGATATAACAAAATATTGCATGCAAAACATACGCACTGTATATTTCAATAGACTTTTCACAGTTTAATATGCACAGACGCTAGTCCATATATTGCTGTTTGATTAGTTGTACAGAAGTTATGAATTCGAAATGTTTCAGGTATTTATAAAAAATACATACATACATACATATATATATATATATATATATATATATATATATATATATATATATATATATATATTAGTGCTGTCAATCGATTAAAAAAATTAACTAATTAATCGCACAATTTTTTAAAATTAATCGCGATTAAAAGACTGAAACTTTTTGGATATGTAAATGTAAAATGTAAATAATTAATGTAAACTCAAGACAAAGAAACTATTTAAATTCAAAATATGAATGTTTATTGGAATTTTTGTTTAACTTGTAACACAGATTTTCTCATGTAAACAACATACCTGCAATAAACCATCAATATCCTCCAAATTAACTGTTGGCTTGAAAGCCATATTTATTACAGAAATAAAAACACAGGCATGTAAGTACCATTTGAATTTCAAAACAATCAATGCCAATAAAAAACAAAAATGATTTCCATGTTGAATTCTAAGTGGACTGCAAAAAAATTCCAAAGTATAGTCATTGCCAGTGCTTTAAGTGGGCCAGCACACACCTGTACTCAGTACCACCACTTCCAAATATAACTCTTGAGCGTACCGCCACCTCTCCGTGCGCCCAGAACGTGCTTGTAGCGTACCGGTATGCTCATTTGGACATCTGTTTTAATAGAGGTTTTAATCTTTTTGCCGATTTTCAGAGCGCCCTTCACAATGCAAGCTTCCTAATTCATCCCACCCAGAGCAGAAACTACATTACCCATTCACCCTTAAGTTATACAAGTGAATAGCGCATGTGTCGCTTTTCCCACTATTAAGTGTCAACAACTCAACGTGGCCGGAGAAGGTGTGTGAAACTCGTTGTGAGTTATACTAAAGCAAAATCTTGAGTATTTATTGTCTGATAAACATTAAAAACTGTCTGCGGAGGTTGAGTCGTCCTGCAGCCCCCGCTGGCTGTTCATTGGCTGCAGCATCTTTTTTCTAAGTTCTAAAAAAATACCGTAGACGGCAAGGCACAAATTTAGATATTCATTTATCTAATTAATCTATAGCCTATGCACAAAGACAATATGATCTTTTTGTCCCCTTTTTGTTTTTAAGCTTGATGAAGAGAGAGAGCGCAAGTTGCTGCAGCTGTGAGGAGGACAGTGATGCACGCGTACAGGAGTGATTGACAGTTCGCGGCACTGTGTACAAAAAATACTCCGCTACACAATTATTTTGTTATTTTCGTTTAAGCTTATTAACGTTAGCGTTACAGAAAGGTCTGATTTACGCACTGTTACAGTCATTGTTTTTTTTTTTTTTTTAAACAATGACATTTGTGTTCATGATTTTAATGTTGCTGTTTCTTGTGGCAGACTGAATGAAGAGTAATGTTTCTTGTGGCAGACTGAAGAGTAATCCGGCAGAGTTTTATACTGAAACTTTCCATCTAAAAGCCCTTCCTTGGTCTTAACCATATTTCTTTGCACGTTGAACACACATAGGCCACAACTGGAAATAAAAAAAACTGCAACCGCGTTAATTGCGTTATTTTTTTTAACGCGTTAAATATTTCAAATTAATCTAATGCGTTAACGCGCTAATTTTGACAGCACCAATATATATATATATATATATATATATATATATATATATATATATATATATATATATACATAATTGTGAAAAAGTTACAGCTCATGTTTCCCAAAATTCTAATCACAACTGTGAAATGTAGGCAGGTGTGGGCGGAGCTTCAGGAAGAATAGAGGATTCTGATTTCAGGATCTCAATTACGAAATGGTCGACTCCCTTCCAGTGTCCTTGATGAGCTCCTTATTAATAACCGAGCACATGTTCAGGTTCTGATGAATTCAAGCCCACGGATCTGCATCACCAAAGTGAGACCCCCCCACCACAGCCCCCCCTCTTCTCTTTCATTATTGCTTTTCTTTCCCTAACCTGCTGCGTTAAGTTGCATGAGTTGGACGTCAGGCTCTCCGGCAAACACATTTGCTCGGTCTGTCAGATGTGACGGTGGGAGAATCGGTGGGTGATTAATGAACTCGTGTCTGTTACTGAGCTCAAACTGTCTCCATCAACTCACGAGTGGATATGAGGGGCTGACAGCCCACAGCGGATTAGCCAGTGCTGGACTGTTTCCTTGCGGCTCTCGGTTCTGGAGCCTGAGGATTTAATCTGGACATGAGAAACATGGCCACACATCTAAAAAAAACAAGTATCCTTCAGCTCGACAGGGACGACATTTTGGCCCATGTTCTTATGGTCTACCACTGAGAGTATTTACATGTCATACAAAAGTGTGCAAGTAGACAAGTTTGACAGAAGCAAGCTCAAGGGCCAGAATCTGACACAGTTGGTCCATGCTCAGATGTTAACCGAAACATATAGTTGCCATAGAAACATCAGCAGGCCTCATGCATAACGTACAATCGGCTGGTCATTATGAATAAACCCCAAACCCGGCGAATCAGGAGTTGTCTTTCTTGATGGGGTTTATTATGTCGTAATGATGACTGGCTGCAAGTCATCCTTCTATTACAAGGCTTTTACCTTATTACAAAGAAGGTTACTGGACAAAGATATACAATATTTTTTTCATTGTATTAAGAAAGAGACAAAGTGAAGAAGCTATGGGATAGTAAATCAAAATATATATTTATATAAATGTACAAATATACAATGTGAGCAATGTGATTAGGGTGTACATTTTTATCAAATTACTTTATTTTATCAAAACATTTTATAAAAAATAAATACAAATAAATACAAACGTATACACAATATTTGTATTTATGTATATATATATATATATATATATATTTTAATTTTTTTTCACAGAGTTTGCCCAGTTAAGTGTTTTAAATAGCTTTATGTAACATACTAAAAAAATTTTTAGCTACTATTTATAATTAATTAACATAAATCCAAATTTTGTGATTCAGACTGGTAACCCCCTGCATTTGTGAGTTTTTGAATGATTCATTAAAAGAATCAGATCAGTCATTTTCACATGATTCGAACTCTACTGGTCACACTGTGTATTTGTTTATATAAACATTTTCTACAAAGACATTTTCTTGTACATAGTCTTTTTTATCTCATCACATTTAATTCAAACTGCAAACTCAAAATTCCCAACTTGAGTAAAATATGATTTTGCTTGTTATGCATTAGATATACATTATGTCTAACTGTTATGCATATAGATATACAAGTAGTGCAGAAAACACTGGCATCTCCTGCTTTACTGTAACATAATATTATACTCCCACTATAAATGTTAACTTATTGCAGTGTTAGACCAAAGCAAGGGCACATGCACTCTAAAGATACAGACTCTCTGTCGCCTCAAGACCTTTTCAAGGGTCGTCATAGCTGTCTCTTCTCACGGCTGTTTCTCCTCCGCGCTGGCTGCAGTCGCTCTAGAGACAGAACTGAAGGGTTGTTCTTGGATTCTGTGCTGTTCCTGTGGGTGTCTCTTTAGATTAACTTTGGCTGCTGATATTTTTTCCCCAAGGAAGAAAATGGCAAGAAAAATGGTGTTCTTTAACCCCGGGCAGGTTTTCCAGGCCTGCTAAAGTGCTCTAATAAAAGGGGCCCCTTCAGTCACAAGCGAAGCCTGAGCGTAGTTTATGGCCGCTTGCAGATATGGATGACTAGCTGTCAGTGGCCTTGTTATAACTGCGCTTTCCAACTCCATTTTGGTTTTTAAAAAGCTGCTTGCTTGTTTTGTTGTTCCACTAATAAGCTCACAGGTTAAAACTGTTGTCAAATGTGTTTTTGAGTTTCCTCTTGAAGTACAGTACTTTCAAACAGGCATCTGGACAAAGTCCTTGTACAGTGACAATAATGTAGACGTTCTTTTCAGTAAAAATCTGTTGAGGGAATAGAAAATAAGAGAATGTAAAAAATGATTCTTAAAGTATGTAATGCAATGACATATGCCACCAAAACCAGTGATGCTCAGAAGTAAAAAGAAACAGGTGTTAATTTTGTATTTTGATTAATCTCAGATTATTTCTTAAAGTGATAGTTGACAAAAAAAAAATAAAAAAAATAAAATGCCAATTCAGCAACGATTTGATGTGAATTAATTTTTTGGACAAATCTTTTAATCTGCTGCTTGACAAAAACTAGTTTTTCACAAAAACATGGGACGTGCCATTTTGCAATAGGTGCGGATACCATTGAGGGATAAATCTCATTGAAGAAGTAAAGAAAAGAAAGGCCAGCGAGTAAAAGATTATTAAGTCATGTTACTGCTCCCGATTCTCTGAGATGTGTCAGAAAAGAGGCTTTAATAAGCATCTCCAATCAATAATCCTTTAATGAGGATAAGAACTCTCTGATGAAGTGGGAAGCCGAATTCCCCTCCGCAACATCCTTTTCCGCCTCTCGCTCACCTGCTTTGTTTGTCTCAGCGGAGGCACAGTCACAGAACGCAATGCTCCCCACATCGGCAATCTGCAGTTACACAGCACCTCTCTCCCCGCATTAGTGAGCTGCAATCACACAACGCACCCGGCATCAGCAATCTGCAGTCAATAGGTCGAAAAAGACTTTATTTGCAAGTATTGACAAAGGGAATGATGAAGTCAGGATGGGTTCGCTCTCCCAACTTGGCTGGAAGTCTCATTTCATTTGGATCGAGAACAGACAGTGGTTGTTAAATGAATGATTCGGAAGACTGAGTTTGGGTCGAGATGGTAAAGGGACAGTTCACCCAAAAATGAGAATTGTCATCGTTTACTCAACTTCATGTTGTTTCAAAACCCGCATGCTCTTATTTAAGCCTTTTGGGGTCATTCAGTAGCTTCCGGTGAGGAACAAAGACATTTTGAGAGCTATATAAAAAGCGTGGGTTTGGGCATGAGTAAATAATGACAAAATATACATTTGAAATAGATTACATAGGTTGCAGACTGCTATGTTTTTGTTGAATGTTTTTAATTATTATTTTTTTTTTATCATGCTGAGACATTACAAAAGCAGATTTTCCAAATTTCCATTTGAGGTCATGTCAGATGCGTAGATAATACTTATTCTCTCACCATGACTGTCACGTGCAAGTACATATTTTTTTAATGGTCTTTCAAGGCATTGGTCATTAATCTTGAGAACAAATTAGGTAAATTATGAAAAAGACACTGAAAAGCTGGAAAAATTCACGTCAGGTTCCAGAGATGAAACTGCTGACATTGATTCTTTGTTTCATTTCTTATTCACAGAGTGCGGGCACTCCTCTTGATTAATACTTCTTGTGATTGATCCTTTTTCACCATTGTCAAATGACTGGATTGCAACAAAAGCTTGCAGAGATTTCCAAGAATTACTGACCTTTCTTTATTCCTTTTAATTTCTTCCTGTGCCTTTTTCGGAAAGACTTTCTTAAAGCTGAAGTGTTTCATTTTTTTGTCACTACCATCACCAAACGGAAAAGTAGAAGTAATGAGTGTTTTCAAACATTTCCAAACCGATTCTCATTGGTCAGGTCAGAAGTTAGCCCCGCCCCAAACTCACTCAGTTGCTGGTCAGAATTTTCAGAAAAACAGATCAATGATTTCAAACGACTCAGTCTTTACACTTTTTGGGTTGGTCGACCTACAGATGGCTTATTTTTGACTGAGGTATAGAGCTGTAATCTGGCCATAAAAGTTAGGCCCAACAGGACCCGAGCCCGACAGGTCTCGGCCCGACAAGTACATTTTGATTGACAGCTTTTTAAAAGCCCCAACCCGTTTATAGCCCGACATTATTCAAATGTGCATACACACACAGTGATGTTTAATCGAAACATCACATGGCCGCTCGTTTACCTCGCAAACCAGAGCACAAGCCCAGCCCGAGCCTGCGTAAGATGATAGAAATTAAGCCTGAACCCGATCGAACCCATCGGGTCCCGTCGGGTCCGGACAAAGATCTTCAGTTCTACTGAGGTAGGGGAAACTATTGAAAAATGACATGGATAACCTTCAGGGTTAAATTATGATAATTTGCATAACTTTATGTCATTCTAAACCTACATGATTTTTTTTTTCTTTTTTTTTTTTGTGCATGTGTGTGATTGTGGCAGATTAAAAAAATAAGAATACAGGGTTGTTGACTGTAGGTAGCTGTTTTAATGATGCTGTTGTCATATATATATATATATATATATATATATATATATATATATATATATATATATATATATATATATATATATATATATATAAAATCCCTGTATTATTGCCCTAGCCCCGTGGGGTGGTATTTTCAGGGTTTCTGTAGGAGGACTGGGGTTCATGTTCCCGTCAAAAGGAGGATCACCTCTCCACGCAGCCTGCAGCTACTCAAGAGTAAGGCCTGTTGCCTGTGGTAACCTGACAAAGCCAGCAGCGGTGAGGTCATTGGAGGTCGGAAGGAGTGCAGCACAGCTCCTGCCGTGTTGTTTTTTTTTTCTTTTTTTGTGCAAAGACAGGGGGAGGGAGAGGGGGATGGGTGGGGTTCGAGATTATGGGGCTTGTATTTTGGAAGCCTTTTCATTTTTTTTTTTTGTCCAAATCTGATTAGCTTTTGAGATGTGTTTTGGCAAAAAGGGAGCGAGGGAAGCAAGAGGGGGATGAGAGGGGTTAGATCTCTCATCCTTCAGCTTTTGTTCACCTGCTATAGAAAGACTCCGTATTCCACGGCAAATTAGGCTCTTAAGAGCTGTAGTCCAGAGGAGCTTGCAGCACCGATGCCTGTGTTTTGGTTCACAGGTAATGAAGGGGTACTCTCTCTCTATATACAGTAAATCAGTAAAATCATGGTAAAAAAAAAAATGGCAGCTGTGGTCGGCAGAACTTTAAAGTGTTGAATAAAAATATTGTAGAGTGACTATATATTTTAAATTAACTAGAATTCTGTTCATATACCATATTACAAAAATCTGTTTATTTATGTTCACCTTTAAAATGATTGAAAAGCACCTTAAAAACACAGTTGGTTAAGAGAAAGCATCATGATGATTCAAAGTGAAGAGGATCATTCTGTTAAATACAAATTACGTACACAATTACAATAATTTTTTTGTTTGAAATTTGAAAAGTTCTATAAAAAGAGTACAAAAGGAGAATTTAATAATTAATGGTTGTTTTTCCCCTTCCAATGGTGACTGGAATTTTAAAGCAGCAGAAAGAACGAAAATGCATCATAATTGTATTTTCTTTTTTTTTTTACATTTTGAATTTTTTTAAGCAGTTATTTAAAGCTTACTACTGTTCACAACTAATAGCAGCACACTAGAGGGAAGATCATCAGAAGATGATCTTTTTTCTAAAGTCTGTTAATCACAAAAAACTACTATATGACTTTGAAACCCTTGAAATAGAGCACTCTTCTTTGGTTCTTTTGAATGGTTTATAGCTCCAGTCCACATTCATTGTAACTGCACAGAAAAGAGCAAACCAGCACATTATTCCAAATATCTCCTTTTGGCTTTCATGGATGACAGAATGTCACACAAGTTGAGAGTGGTGACAGAATTTTATATTTTAAATGAACAATCCCTTTCATTCCAAGTCATTCTAAAATTTGTTTGAGGGGTTTACCACAATTATGTGGCGAGAAGCAGGTTTCTGATACTCCTGCATTATCCATGATTTATCCAGCCCATTCCCTGTTTCCACAGTGCTAAACTGGGCTCAGTGCCCACCCTACAGTAAATTCACAACTCGGGCATTTGGCCTACAGTCTGTCTGAGCCTTTTGTTCTCTTTCCCCACTGCCCTTGCAGGAAAACACCAGGGTCACATGGTGTACAATGGCACTGATGCTTAAACAGATGTAAAGGAGGGAAAGACAGAGAGAGAGAGAATATAGATGAGTGAAATTTCACACACATGAAAGATAATATATACGAGACAGCTGTGACTGCAGCCCATAGGAACTTGGATACACAGTCATTTTTCATCGAGCAACATTATGTTATTTAAAACGTTAAAAACTTTCCGTGATTCTTGGTAATACTATCTTATCCAAATTGCATGTGCAACTGGTCATTTTTTTTGCTTTCCACTCAGCGTAGTTCTATTGTTTCATTTGCTGACTTTTTCAAACCCGTATCCACATCTGTGTTTAATATCCTCCCTGATTTGCAGTTCCAATGTTTAATGGAAGCAGTTATTGTCATGACGTTGTACACATTGGCTGATGTGTTGTTATTAAAATGACTATAATTTATAGCAAAATGCAAGAGTATGTTCAAGTAATTGGAAATATAAAATCTCTGATGGGAAGCCAGTAAATGTGCCGTTTCCCAGATCCCAAGCAATTCATTTGAGAAATGAGCCTGACGTGCGTAGGGTTCCTTGTCACTCTCTATGCAAAAAAGTTGAAGGCCATTTCATCTGTGCACAATACTTCTCTTAAAATCATCTCTGTATAATATATCACACATTCGGTCGGATCCAAAAAGGAGCCTTAAATGCTTTCATCTGCTCAGTTGGATTACTCTGAAGCATTCTTTAAGGAATGGGAAAAGAAGAATTCCCAAAAGATGAAGGATCCAATATTGCTGTGCTGTTCGCCCCTCGATAACTCATTTCGGATCAAATGTTTTAGAGAGAGAGCACCTGCACTTGTTCTCGACAAAAGCAGAAAACACTTGGATAAGTGGAGCTCCATGTCATCGCTAACCCAAGACCTACATTTCCCCATCGCGTCTCTAAAACCAACTCCTGATTCTTGTGAAGCTTTGCATCCCTGCCGAGCTGTGCTTGAAGTTACAGGGCTTCCTGCGAGGCAGAATGGAGACTCTATAAGTACTAAAATCTTTAAATCTGGGGGGTGGGGGGATCCTGCTTCTTTGTCTAGATGGAGACGGGTTCTGTGACCAATTAGTGTTTTATCGGTTAGCAGAGAGCAAGAGGCTCTGCCGTGAAGAAATGTGTGACTGAATATTCAGCTCTTCCCTCCCTGTGGTCACTTCTTTGGCATTCAGGAAAGATACACTGTGTGTCCAAACCTGATTAGAAGACCTGCGAGCGTGCTGTTTTTTAGAGAAAGAGAAACATAGGGAAGGTGTAGGTGATCTAGTCAGACAGCATCCTCCAGCGAGAAATGTCCCAGGTTCAATACGAGTTGAGCTGTATAACCGTCATTTGTGGCGTAATGCCCATGGCCTCAGAAGTATAGCTGAACGTTTACAATATTATAAGGGTTCCCTTATGAAACAAAAATATATTGCAGTATATTGGAAAATATCATGTAATATATTAGTGTGGCGAGTGGGGCGGGGCCGAGAGGCGTGGGAACGAGGAGTGAGGCCAGGTGTAGTGATTGGAGATGAGCTACACCTGCGCCCCACTGCCGGTATCGAGTCCCACGTAGGAGATGGAAGGATATAAAACTGGAGTGACTATAGTGAAGGACGAGAGAGGACCAGGCCTGGGACATTATTTTATGTGTTTGCTTTTTATTTGTGCGCGTCAGTCGCCGTGAGGGGCTGACGCGCTGTTTTGTTTATTTTCGAATATTAAAATGATTTTTGATTGTGCGCCGGTTCCCGCCTCCTTCTTCCCGATGATTAAGAAGTTCATATCGTTACAGTGGTGCCGAAGCCCGGGAGAAGGAGGGACGCGCTGCTGAAGATCCCTCACTGCTGTGGTGAATCCGCGGTGCCCTCGAGCAGGCGAGGTATGTGCTGCCATGGACGCTCGAGGCGGTGGGCTGGAGCGAGTTGCCGGGGACGGGCGAGCTCGCTGCCGACCGCCCACGATATGGAGGGGCGGCTGCCGTCCGTGAGGGAGCGGAGGAGTCGGCGCCGTTCGCCAGGGGGCCGGAGCCTGCCGCCTCCGCGAGGGAATCCGGAGGGGCAGGGAACGGGGGACTCCTGCCGCTGCCCAAAATCGGAGGAGTCGTCGCCGTCCACCGGGCGGCGGAGGAGTGTCGTGCCGTCCGCCGAGGGCCGTCCAGTGCCACCGCCAGGCACCGCGGAGGAGATCACCCAGCCGGTGGAGGGCCGAGCAGCAGTGCGTCTGGGAACCGGATTTTTTTTTTTTTCCTCTCTCCCCTCTCTCGTCCCTGTCGCTCCAACTTCCATCTCCTTTTCTCTCGCCTCGTCTGTCCTACCCCCAGGTTCCCGCAGGTCCCCGTGAGCGGTCCCCCCCGGAGGGAAGGGGGGGGGGAGTAGAGCGCAGTCTCGAGGGTACCCCCCGGCCTGCGAGGGGTGATGGGGGTATGTGGCGAGTGGGGCGGGGCCGAGAGGCGTGGGAACTAGGAGTGAGGCCAGGTGTAGTGATTGGAGATGAGCTACACCTGCGCCCCACCGCCAGTATCGAGTCCCACGTAGGAGATGGAAGGATATAAAACTGGAGCGACTATAGTGAAGGACGAGAGAGGACCAGGCCTGGGACATTTTTTTATATGTTTACTTTTTATTTGTGCGCGTCAGTCGCCGTGAGGGGCTGACGCGCCGTTTTGTATTTACTTTGAATATTAAAATTATGTTATTGATTGTGCGCCGGTTCCCGCCTCCTTCTTCCCGATGTATATGGAGTTTTATTATCGTTACAATTAGGCATATATTCTTATATATATTTATTTTTTCCAATATATTGCAATATATTGAAAGCGGCAATCATTTGTATATTTTGCTATATATTATATAATATATGTATCATCAATATATTATTTAATGTATTCAAATATATAAAATATTAGAAAATAAAAAGGGAAAATAATATATTACAATATATCACAATATATTTTAAGAAATATATTGGTAAATATATTTTCTTTTCGTAAGGGTTCCTGTTCATTCATTTCTTTTACTCTGTGTTCGTATTGGTTTCATATAGTTCTGAAAAACTTGTTTGCCTTTTGCATGACTCAAAAGTGTAGTGTAAACATCAGTGTGATTATTTATATTTTAAATACAACTGAGTGTATACTTACCTTAATGCTTTTCAAAAAGTTTTTAAATTGATTATTTATTTATTTGTTTGTGTGTGGATTTTTTCTGCATGTTGCAGTGTTGCAATTCAAATGTAAATGAGCAGCTAAGTTGATTTTTGAGAAACTATAATAAAAGGGTATTCCAAAAACAAATGTATTAAGGTCTTGTTTTTGTTTTTTTCTACAAAATGACTTACTAGCATTGACTTTGTAAAGTAACATTACTAAAGTTGGTAAACTTAATTGCTTTTGTAGAAATGTTCATTGTCTTGAATTGGAGAACATAAACGTGTCTCTTTCCTGTTGTCTGTTTTACCTGATGCCAGGTGTGAGATAATGGCTCTGTTGATGTGTTTAACCTACAACAGTAGTTTAACCTCGAAAATGACTATTTAGACAATGTTTAAAAGCTCAAATACATTTTTTTTTATCAGAAGTCTTAGCTAAATTATAAGCTTTACAGTTTGGCTTTTAAATCTTCTGGATGCTGGTGCCAGTTACTTCCAGGTCCTTACTCTTCTCAAATTGTGTTTTTTTTTTTTTATAACTATGGAACGAGTCACAATTATTTTCTGCGGTAATCAACATTAATCAACAAACGCTGTCGATTGAGCATGACTTCTGAAGATCGGAACATTCCCAGACACAAAGACAACTAAAAAACAAGACAACTAAAAAAGAAAAGATCTCATAACAACCTTCACATGTTCGTGATTACTATGTACTTTTTATGCAGTCACAGTGAGAAGTGAAATTTGATCCAATTTGGAACCAACTATTATTAATTGCTTTAGAAAAAAAACGACTTTCAAGTGACTGAAATCATGTATTTAAAAAGACCTTGAGATGTTTCTAATTATCATTCTTCTTTTCTCTCTCTCTTTCTGGTTTGCCTCACCCTGGATTGCTGCTGGCATGGAAAAGGTAAGATATTTATATTCATATATGCTCCAAGAGCTGTTCTAAGAGCCATTGTGTTCATTATTCTTTTACTGCCTAAAAAAAATGTTTGCAACACTTTAATACCTGACGTATTTCAGAGTGAAATGGAATATTCACTGAGAATGACATTTAATACATTAGGAATTGATTTAGTTAAAAAAATGATAAAATGTGGTTGATAATACCTGAAAAGACTGTCTTTTCAGAAAGGTTCTTACATTTTTGATGAAAAAAAAATACATTTATTTGTATTTATTCTTAAGATTTGAATGTGTGTGTATATATATAATACACGCATACACTGTACATAAAAACCTGAACTGCACTCTAAAGCCAGAGCTTTTGAGTGTGAGGTCTTTTCTGTTAATCCCCAATGTATGTGACGCTTCAGATTCAGTCCTTTTTTCCTTAGAAGCTACATTATGTGAAATTCAGAACATATTCCTGTTTTTCTCAGCAGAGATTTACCTGAGAGTTATTATCGGTGTATCGATATTAGTATTGGTACCGTTCAGATATTTTAGTATCGATACTTATCGAAATATCGATTTTTTGACAACACTATTGCACGTGAACTGTTTTAGTGTCGCATAAACACACCAATTAGAAGCAGGGGCAGTGTGCTTTTTAAGCCACACCACAGATCTTCAGGTGGTGTAGTTAACCCGGAGCGGAAACCCCACGTCTCCAGCCTGCTCGTCCTTTTGAAGATCACTCATGAGGTCTACAACATGGACCTGGGGTTTGCGGGTTAGCGGATAAGCCGAGTCACTGAGCTGAATATGAATGTTTGAGCGTGTGCAGTCATGCAGATGAGTGAATGTGTGTGTGTGTGTGTGTGTGTGTGTGTATGGAGGGATTGGGCCTGAAATGTGTGTTTATTTATGAACTGTGCCAAATGAAATCATGTTTTGTATGGAAGCAGAGATGACGCTCCTGTCTTTCTCATGAGAAGTCTATAGTGTGTTCTGCGGTACGTGTGTGTTTGTATATGCATTAAATTACAAGCATGAGAACACAACCGGCTTTTGTAAGCTTCACGGTCCTGATTCTCAACTGCACACAACAGAACAGTGACCTCGTGATTTAAGAGTAATTTTTGGCCTAAAGTTTCTCTCCTGAGCGCTAAATGAAGATGAATGGCTTTCCTCGCTCTCTCGTTGCTCCCTTATTTGGGCAGCTTTGCTCTTGTCATGTACAGTTCTGCTTGGTATTGCTCAAGAATGCGGGGAAAAAGGCCCAAATGATCTCTAAGAGATATTTTCTAGCGGATTTGACAGTGTAAGATCTTTTCCAATCTAATGGCTCTTTATTGGCCTAATGATGAATTTCTGTTAAAGCGTCCAGCGAAAAACAATCTCTAATGGCCTTGTGTCATGAGAGTCAGCGCTAGAATTTTCTAGCTCCACCAGTGCTTCTCATTTAGCATTCGCCGTGTCATTCTTGTTAAATAATTGCTGTCCCCGGCTGGGAAGCGAGTAGGCTCTCCTGTTAATATAAGTTTAGTAAGAGGCTCTCGACAGAGATATTGCATGATTCAATTAAAATTGATTCAGTTTAGTCTGTCCGGGAATATGGTTTTCGCTTCACTCCTCATAAATCGAGAGCGGAGCTGTTCTGCTTGGAGTGATGCTAAATCACTGTTGACATTGCAGAGCTGTTTGGAGTCACAGTCGCATGTGCAAACACAATTTGGACAAGGATGTAGTCACTGCTCTTGTTAACGTAATATGAGAATGTACAAAGACGTTGTATTGTTTCTGTGTAGCTACCCGTAACACCAAATACAAGAGTGTCTCAAATGGTGTGTTAAACAAAAAATCAGACCAGTTGCAGTTTTCTCTTGTTTTCTTTCTTCCAATTCTTTAAGCAGTAGTTTTTTTTTTTTTTTACATTATAATACATTTATCAATATTTTTATTGATGCAGCAGTGTTTTAATTAGCATGTTAAATGTGTGTTGTGCTTTAAATTTAACCACTTAAAATGCAGCCATATTTACTCTATCGGTAGTTCACCACCTTTTTCACTCCAAGGACCCCCATTGTCCACAACAATATTCAAAGGCCCCATTCATTTTTCAGTTGTTTGTGATTTATTGGATAAGGATTAAGGATTTATTAATTTTTTTACTCAAAATGTCTTCCTTTTAAAATAGTAATACTTTAAAACAATACTAGAAAAATATAATAAAAATGTTTAATCTTATAAAATCTTATAACACTTATTAGAAATCACAATTGTATAGGTTTAATTCTGTAAAGAAATAAATGCTGAGGGGGCAAGATTAAAATAAATATTTAATAAATAAAGTAATTTTGAGGGCCCCTAGTGAGCCCCGGCTCCTTTGTTGAGAACCATTGATCTAAACAGTCCTTGACCTTGGCATCTCGCACAGTTTTTGAATATTTGAAGTGATGCATGAAGTTATAAATACGTTTTAAAGCACTGAAAAGTGATCAAATATAGGCTATGCGCTGAATACGAGATGGTAAAAGTGAGTGGGTCCAATATCATTGGTCTTAAAAAGGTGGGTGGGACTTGTCCCACCCACATACAGTGGTTCTGACGCCCATGAACCTGAAATATGTTTTTTATTCTGATTAGTTGAGTAGTTATTCAGTCTGAAAAACAGCACGTTAATTGTAAAAACATAATTTAGCCTATTATGCTTTTTGCTCAGAGTGCTGTTCTTCTAAAGAATGGATGACTAAACTGATGTCACTAAAAGTCTGGAGATTTGGAATCTTTTCTTAGAAGGAAATGGTTTTGGGTTAATAGAAAGACGCAGACTGAAGGCCCCTCTGAGGTGGACCACACGCTTCCTCGCTGCCTCTGAACAGGTTAGTCTCCTGCCAGACGATTAGATTTCTTCAAGCCAGTCCTCAGTTTGTCTCGTTTGACAGAGGAGAGCAGCTAGTGAGTGTTTTCTCTGCAGACAGGCCTGCTCTGAGCTTTGAGAGAGCTTCACGGCTATTCTTACAGATGTCTGCTGTCTGTACCGCTTGCTCTAGGCTGTAGGAGTAGAAACATTCATCTTTTTGGATGGTGGGCCACTTTATAAACCACTATGTATTATCTTGGACTCTTGGACATAAATTAGTGATTTTCTCTTTCTCTCTTTCTCTCTTTCTTTCTCTCTTTTTTTTCTTCCTTTTTTATCTTGTTTTATTTTACTTTATATTTTTTTATATTATAATGTTATGCATATGTTAAGATGCATAATTTAAGAATTACCTATATTTTATCTGAATATATAAATTGAAAATGTAGGTTTTATTTGTGATTTATTTCTTTGAATAACTGTGGAACGAATCATAATTTTCTGTGGTAATCAACATTAATCAGCAAGCACTGTTGATTGAGCGTGACTTTTAAATCCGGAACATTCCCAGACACCAATATTTATTTATTTTTTTTTATTTTTTTTACAGCTTCTCAAGTCTAAAAGTAAAAGAGATGTGTCTTCACAACCTTCAGATGTTCATGATTAGTTTGTACTTTAGTGGAAAGTGAAATTTGTCCTGGGGGACGTTTTCCATACAATGACGTAACTCACTGATTAACCATGCATTGTTGTGGAAACTAACTAGCCAGTCATGATCCTGTTTCCCGATCACGGTCGCATATCCATCGTTTGAACCACATTAGTTCAACAATTTAGGGCCGTTTTTAATGGCGTTTTGTAATAACTTCTGCAAATTAATTGATTCGAGATCTATGAGATGCTGCTGTATTGAACATGGCACCTGATGAATAACGTTCTATGTTTTGTTCCCTGTCATTTTGCTTTATTTGATGTTTGATTCCTAGCGGGTTTTCAAAATCGGCGCTTATTGAAGATGGGCTAAGATTTATAGATTAAAATGTATATAAATTTAAATAGAATGTAAGATGTAGATTGCAATGCATATTAGCTTGCTTATTGTGCCCAAAAGCATAATTTATTTAAGTCTATATTCCTTGCTAACAAAAAACTAAGCTTCTAACCACAGATCGAGAGCTGAAGTTCCTACCAAGTATATTTGTGACTCTGTTTGCGAATGTTCGTTTGAACTGTGCTTTCGGGAAACACAGAATCATTGAACAATGAACTATGTAACGACGGAACTTGCGACCATAGTTGGCTAACGATGCTTTTGGGAAACGCAGCACTGTTTGGTTTTTTGTTCAGAATATCTGATAGTTTAGAACCAACTATTATTATATGCTTTAGAAATTGAATATCTCAATATCTACATTTACAATGAAAATTTTATTTGTAATTTGTGTTTTTACAAATATATTTTATTCATGTATTTATTTACATATGGCAATGAAAAGAGGTTTTGGGTCAGTGAGGTTAAAGGGCACCTCCCTGTTTAGGAGACCCTCTGTCATCTCAGGAGTCAAAGGTCAAGCTGTGTGGCCACTCATCTGGAACCAGCAGCCATCACAGATGCCTTTGCTGATACCATGGTTTCCTCTGCTGTGACACACACATACACGACAGTGGTCTGCTGAAGGCCATTCATAGCTGTTTTCAAGTGGAACCCAGCTGTTGGAGAGGCAGTGTCTCTCATTTCCTCGCTTCTGTTTGGAACTCAGTCTGGGCTTGGTTAATTGTTTAACCAGATTCATCATCTGGTGTGGGCCCCTTTGAGCTGGTTTTGTGGTAGATCCACTTATTGAAATAGACTGTTGACAAGCACAAGCGGAGGACACCTGAGATAGCACTTCAGTTTCAAGGTTTTGTGCATGGTTTGAACATAATGTTGGCACTGAATGCTATGTCTATGTTAAGAAGACTGTTTTTGCCAGGGAACATTTGTTGTGTGTGGAAACGGCTTAATATGTATTACAAAATGTTATTAATTAATATAAAATCTAGAAATGTAGACTGTTTGAGTGGTTGGTTTAGAGGTAGGAGATAGAAAATAGCATTAACTTTAATCAAAGTCAGTGGTAGTTCCCACCATCTTAAAAACAAATGGTTGTCAAATGGTGCAGAAAATTCAGTTTTGCATCAGAGGAATACATTACATTTTCAATTACAATTCAAAAGAGTTCTGTTAAATTGTAATAATATTAGACGGAATTGCTGTTTTAATTGTATCAAATAAATGCAGCCAACATTCCCAAATTGGTTTAGTAGTTTAAATAAAATAATTTGAATAACATTTTTTGGTAACACTTTAGAATAAGGTTCCATTAGTTAATGTTAGTTAATGTATTAATTAACATGAACAAACAATGAATAATACATGTATTACTGTATTTATTCATCTTCGTTAATGTTAGTTAATGAAAATACAGTTATTCATTGTTAGCTCATGGTAATTCACAGTGCATTAACTAATGTAACAAGCACAACTTTTGATTTAAATAATGCATTAGTAAATGTTGAAATTAACATGAACTAAGACTTATAAATGCTGTAGAAGGATTGTTCTTGCTTAGTTCATGTTAACGAAAGTAGTTTATAGAAAGTACCTTATTCTAAAGTATTACCCATTTTTCAATACTTTCCTGTAGTTAATAAACTACATTATCGGCATTCCTTTTTTCCTTCTGAGTTTCACTGGGCAATGCATTCTGGGATTGCCCTTACCAAGAGAATGCACGCAATGCTGTCTGCCAAAATCAGGCATCTGTCTTTTGGAGCAGCCGTTGACGCCCGTGAATGCTGCCTGCAGAGGAAGCTCAGTAGGTTTGGAACAGAGTGTGAGTGCGTCCATGTGCATCACTCTGTCAGTGTTACACTGGATGTGTGGATTGGAGGACACCGTTAAGTGCTGATAACCTGAGTCCCACAGTGGGTCTCTGGGTGTTTCTGAATGTCTTAAAGGACATCGAAGCGCTGACCATGGAACCACCTGATCTGTCATTGGCTCATCACAGATCACCTTTCATCCCCTCTTCAGGGCATCCTTCATCCACTCTCTCTGTAGGTGGGTTAATCGTCCCAGTCACTGGCCGTGACACTGTTTGTCTGTGGGATTTGCATGAAATTTTAATGAATGATTGGATTAAAATGGCTAGGGCCGTGCTCCCAGCAGCCTGTAGCATGTAATCCCTGCCGTGGCAGGCTAGCGATAAGGGCACATACTGGCCCAGTGTGAGCAAAACCCCAGAACGGCCAAGAGCAGCAGTGCAGACGCCCAGATACAAGGATGCACAAATCCTTCTCTGATTGGCCATGCCTAGAGTTTGCAGCTTTTTCATTGGCTCATTAGAAACCATTTGAAAATCACTTGAGTGGTTCAGTGGTAGAGTGCCATTCAGTCTCTGAATAATATGTAACAAGAAGAAGTAAAATTTCCTTCTGATTGGAGAAGAAAAGGGAAGTAATAAAGTAAAAGAATAAAAGAAATCCACATTTGTTTTTCTTTATATCAGGGCTTCTTTTATTGAGTGCCCATTACTCCTTAGAATTTCTTAAAATGATAAAATTCTGCTAATTGACCCACTTTCAGATCACAGATAAATGGGAAGTGAAAATCATTCACCATTAATCATCAAAGGCAACTTTTAAAACTGACTGTTCCAGAATAACAATTGTAATCTTCATTGTACTGTTAATATATATATATATATATATATGTGTGTGTGTGTGTGTGTGTGTGTGTGTGTATCGGTGTGTGTGTGAAAGAGAGTGTGTGTGTGTGTATGTGTGTGTGTGTGTGTCTGTGTGTGTGTGTATAAACTGTAACTATATATATATATATATATATATATATATATATATATATATATATATATATATAAACAAATACAAATTTAAAATTGTATAAATATTGCACAAAATATAAATATTACAGTGATTGTATTTTATGAATATTTTTGGCTTCTTAAAAAAATGTTTTCCCTCTTTTTAAAGCTTATTTGGATAAAAGTGTCTGATAAATGAATTGAAGTAATGCAGTACTTATGTAAATATATATTATAAATATAATACTTAGGGCCCTATTTTAACGATCTAAGTGCAAAGTGTAAAGTGCATGGCGCAGGTGCACTCAGGGCCTGTCCAAATCCACTTTTGCTATTTTAACGAAGGAAAAATGGTCCGTGTGCTGGGGTGCATTTTTGGAATGGGTTGTCTCTATTATCTTAATGAGCAATGGGTGTAACGCTCAATAAACCAATCAGAGTGTCATCTCCCATGCGCTTGCGCCAGAGCAGATTGCTATTTACATGGCTGAATTTGTTGGTGGGAAAGCTGAACGCTTCTCAAGCGAAGAAACCAATCTGCTCATGCGCGAAGTTAAAGCGCGCAAGCAGGTAATCTACGGGACAAGCAGGAATCCACCAAAGTTTCAGTTTTGTTTTTGTTGTTATCCAATTTTAGGGCTACATGAGACAAGCAAATAGAAATATTACTTTAAACTTTACGATTTTCAGTCATCTTATTTTTGCAACATTTCTCCCAACACCAGGTGTCTGCTATAGTATGCAAATACTACTTGGGGAAAGTCCTTGCCCTTTACACAATAAAGAATCTCAGAGAAGGTTTATTGTTGTCCAGCCCCTTTGATTTTCCTTCCATATCCAGGACTGACAGGCAGCCACCTCAGGGGTTGTGTGAATACAGCAGACATGCACCCAAGCAGAACAAATCTTCCCTCCCTCCGTCCCCCTCATAGTACTGTACCTCAGGACACTTCAAAAGTAACCTGACCACTACACACATTCACAATAAGCTGAAAAAAAAAATTCAGTAAGAGAGGAAAGAAAGGACATGGCACTCGCACTGAAAATGGACCCTTTATTTGAATTTTCTACAGTTTTGAGGCCGAGCTCATCGCTGAACTAAATAGAAAAGTGGCTACAGAAATCCTGTCTCCTCAGCAGAACTCGAGTATTAAAAATCACTTTCGCTGCTATAAGTTAATGTTTCCTAGAGCAGTGGTCACAGCGGCGGCCTTTGTTCTTCCTGGTTATAAGAGCCAGGGTGAACTACAGATAGAAAAATAAAACACAACCATGTTATTTCCAGAGCCCAATGCTGTTAAATACTTCCGTCTCCAAGCCTGAAATGTAATAAAGTTCACGGCATGTGTTCAGCGCTCTGGATTTGAAAGAGCATTTCTCTCCGTTCCTCATGTTTCTGCCTCTAAAACCCAGATGATATTGAATTACCCATGAAAATCGGGCACAAATATGTAACTTTTTTCAGCTCTTTAAGACTTGTTCCTGTTATAAATGATCCCTACTGTGAATTTCCCAATAAACACTAAGAACAGACAGGTTAACCTGACCATGTTTCTTCACACTATTACTAGCGTCCTGCAGACCTCAGTGGTGGACTACTGTCACAGGAAAGGTTTAGTTTGAACAATGGGGGTCGATATAAGAAGGATCACATGGAGTACAGACAAATCTTTTGGGCAGCATTGTAGTTTGTTGATTTTTAAAGAGCTTTTTCTGCTCACAGTGGAGGGAACGTGCTCTTTAGAGCATCAAGAGCCTTTGCACTGCGGTGTGTTTCAGGATATAATGTTCATGCATTCCAAATGAGTGACTGAGAGAGAGAGCAAATATATGGACTGATGGAGTTCACTGAGCCTGGAAAATCCTCCAGTCCATTGGCAAAATGATCGAGGCCTATTTTCAGATTAGGCTGTTATCCAGGGCTTTTAAGAGCTACATCGCTGAAATCCAAACCGTATTTGTAAAAAGAAAAAAAAAATCTCGGATATCATCTTTATCTTAAAGATTTTTGATTTGTGGCCAAGTGTCTCTTCAGGGATCATTGGAAAATTACAGTCTGTCTTACGCAGAGGCTTTTAGCTGAGGTGACCAGATTTCTGAAATGAATACCAGGGGTATTTCTATTTCAGTAAGTGTTATTTTTTGTTATCCTTTTATATTTATTATGAATGTTGTCATTTATTATTTGGAGTTTTAAAATGCCAATAGTATTTATAATTCTAATAACTGTTTCATGGGATGTTTACCACCAAAGACAGGAAAGTAGCACAACTGGTATGTCATTAGTCTTTTTACTATTGTGAATAGGCTAAAACAAGAGCCTTGTCTGTGTTTGGGTGTCTGGTAAATACTCCCTGTATGTCATTTAGTAGAGAGGTGTTATAGGCATTGGATTTCAGCGTCTGAAGGGCTACAAATCAATGGAATTGACCTGTGACTTTTATTACCTGCTGAGCTGAACTGATGGACAAGTCTTTACAGAGTGTCTCGTTTGATCAGGCGTTGGCAGGCCATTGGTCTCACCATTCGTTCCTGTCTCTCTTCGGCCTGTTCTGTGAGCTTTTCTCCCATTTCTCCCTTGGCTTAAGTGGTTTAGTTTTACTGTTGTTTTTTCCCTGTTGCAGAAGTCTGTGGAATAAAGGCTGGTGTATTTCTTTCTTACTGGTTGCTGCTTCTCGCACCTAAAAAAAAAAAAGAAAAAAAAAAGAAACAATTCAAAAATTCAAGACCATCTGCGGCTCATACTTCTTTCCTTTCTAAAGTAACAGTACTGAAAAAAAAGAAAATGGCATTTGTATCAAAGCTAGCTTCCGTCTAAAAGTGGGAACATTTTTTAAAGGTAATTGTGATTTTAAATCTCACAGGTGTCTTTTTTTTCATAATTGTAACTTCAGATTTATAATTTTGTAATTTCCACGTAATTCATGAATTCCCTAATTAATAAAGTATCTCCCAACTGTGAGTGTATATTTTGCAATTAAACCTAATATTTCACAGTTTTTTTTTTTTTTTTTTTTTTTTTACTTTATGTCTCACAATTGTGATGTAATTATCATTGTTTTGGCTTTATTGCAACAGCTTATCATTCAGTTGTGACTTAATATCTTGCCCCGTAAATTTAGATTTCACAAGTCCATCTTTTATTTTTATGAACGCGACTTCCGTGTAATTATCAGCTGTGACTTTATATCTCACAGTGTGACTATATATTTCAAAGTTCTGACATTATTTATAGTAATTGTGACTAGTTCTGACACTTGTGACTTTATTTCTCATAAATGTGACTTTTGAGGCTTCATAGTATTTTCTTATGCATGAAACATTCTCATCGATGGCCCATCACATTCACCATTGAAGAGGGCCCATGTGGAATATTTTATGTATTTAAATGTCATGACCAATCATGGGAGATGAATTTCTCAAGCTGTTTTATGGCCAAACTCCACAAGTTCTTTCCCAGGGTGAAAAAAAGAGGTATTTGCAAGAAAAATGTGTGTTTGTATCTGTCCCTAAATCAGAACCAAGCGCCATTTTCTTAACCTGCTCCTTTCTGTAGCTTGGATCGATTATCCCCGCTTCAGAATTGACAGATGCTGTCTGTATGTGGGCCGTTTTTTGAAGAACTCAATGGGCAAGCTCCTCTCTAAAAGAGTCAGACCTCTAGACTCAACCCACGGCATTCTGTGAATTTTTTTTTGGGGTGGGGGGGGGCTTCTGCCCCATTCAGACCTGCCTCACATTCACCAACACACAAGAAAAGTAGGAGAGAATGTAAACCGGATTGTCCCGCTTGTTGGCCGTTCATTTATTTTTGCAAACAAATGGATTGGGAAAGGGGGGCAGGACTGGTGGAAACGGATAAGAAAGCGGACCAGAAGTGAACCTCTACGACGTATCCAAAGTGAAAACCGGAGGGGGGTTAAAATAGGGCTGACCTGGCTCCATGCTGGGATCCTCGAAAGGCATTTGCCCACCCCCTTTCTAAACTCTGCCTACATGTGAAAGAGGAGGAGGTGTCCCAGCCTGCTTCGTGCAATCGATTGGTCATGGCTGTAGGGCGGGTTAAACAGCTTGTGGGGCTCACGCGGTGCCCGTCTCCCCCTTGGCAGATGTCTGGGAATCTTGGGAATGGAGGTGGCCGCTAAGGTACAGATGTATGGCTGCGATAAGTTAGGGATGGCATAGCTTAGATACATTTTTGGGGTGCTAGAAGCCTTGTGAGGCCTCGGACTGGCTCAAAGCTGAGTTGGGGGTCAAGGGTTCTTTTGGGTTGCGGTTATCGGGCCACGCACTCTGACTGCGCTAATTGAGTTGCTCACTTCCTTAACGAGGACTCTCTCAGTTGCATATCTCCTGCCGTCTGTGTGAAACAAGAACACAAAACATCATTAAACAAAGACTGACAGCAGAGGTGCAGGGCCAGTAATTCGACTGCGCAGAAATGCTGCACTACTTAATGAGAGAACGAGTTTGTATGGCTATGTCAGGCGTTATTAGGGACAGTGGGCTGGAAGGGGTTCATGTTCACTTCAGGCTTTGTTGCTTGCAAAGTGAAATAAGCACAGTTATTTTATCACACCCCAGGTTGCGTATGCAGGAACGGGTCCAGTCTAAAATAAAGATGTCAGACCCCTGTCGAGTTCCTTTGACTGTGTTTTCTTAGGCAGTCCGCTTATTTTATTTTTCTAATTAAAATCTTCTCTGCTTTTGTTATCAAACTGCCTGACAAGAGATCTGTGATGCCGTCCAAACATTTGCCATCACTCTTTTTGGGAAAGCTTCCGAAAGTCCTGTTGTTCATTTCTATTTTTTTCAAATTTTTATTTTACGCTATTTTAGTCAAATTTAGGTGTTTCTTCAACTACACAACATTTCCACCACAAAGTCATTTACGTCTCAGATTACTGAAATGGCTGTCTTAGGCTGATTTCACCACAAGCATTTCATGTATCCCGAATACACACAATTACTCTGTCTACACTTTTTCCGATATATGACAAAATGACAGAATTTCTGAAATGACATGCAATATGCTGGAAAACAAGTGATATTTATCTTGATTTTTCTATGTTCCCTCACACATTTCATTGCATCATGTGTCTTATTTCATCTCAGTCTCTATACTGACATGTACATAAACAAATGCTAACTTCAAATGGTTAGGAGTAAAATTATTTGTTGTGATGGAATTCATTCAATAAACGATGAAATAACAGTATTAATTTAAAGTAATACATTTCTATTAATATTATAATTTTTAAATGTTGCATTTTGAAATCGAAAAGTCAGTGTGTGGAACACAATAAAATTTACATGCAGATAAAAAAGTGATTTTTTTCCATACATACTGTAATAAAACAATTTTGTGGCAAAAACAGAAATAATTAGTTGTTTTTATCTTGTTGTTCGTTGCGTTTATTTATGTGGTCAGTTGTTATTTAGCTGTAAAGGCTGAAAGGACCTTTGAAATAACTTTGTTTTCTTGGAGCTGGAGGCTCTTTTGGATATCTTTTGAATTTGCAATAGGCAAATTGAAGAAACTGGCAATGATACAGTATACCTCTTTTGTTGCAAACATGTTTGTTTTTCGCTTCACCACAGGTCAGATACTCTGGCCATGGCTCCTCTTATTTCCATCCAAGGCAGCTGAGAGCTCAAACACTTATTAGCATTCGAGGAAAAAACTCGCTGTCAGTCCATCGTAAAACTTCTTTTTAAGGCTGGAGCTTTTTCAGCAGCTCTCAAGGGTTTGTTTTTGGTAAAAATGGTTTTAAATTGATGTGTACGTTTGTAGATCTCAAACATGGGCATGGGCATAGACAAGGCCTAATTGTCAACCGATGTGAAGTGACAGGGAAAAGTGTAAATCATCCATTTAGCTTGCACTATGCTGGCACACAACAAGTCTTTGATGGAGACTTGTAATTGGGAAAATCTGGCTGTGGTTAATGGCTCGACAGCACCTCCTCGCCTGCACCCACAATCTCCAACAGCCCCTCAGAGCTTCCAAATCATCCAAATCAAACAGGCATGTAATTTCCAGCAATTGTGGTATGTGCTATGTAGAGTGTGTGCTTCATGAAACCTGAAGCTTTGGTGAGAGAGTGTCTGGGAACAAAAAATGCAAAGGGTTTAAATTTAACCTACAGTCTCACGCTAGCCACGCCAGTTAAACTTATCATTTTTTTCCAACCATTGGCACTAAGCTGTATTCTTTCAGCTTTTGTTCCAGAGTCTAAAATCAGACGGTAATCAAACTAATCATAAATTCAGTTGCAAAATGATGTGGATATAGTGATGGGTGATAGCAATATCATATCTGTTTCCTGTATATGTAAAACATGTATCCATGTTTTAATTTATACAGGTTTGTAATGCAGCTTTTTGGTTTTTTTTTCTGCAATGTTTTTTTTGTAAATTATATTCATTTGATTATATTTTAAAAGATTGATCAAATTGTTGAAGTTTAATGATGAATTTCATTAGCCACCATTTTTGATGATAAATTTGATTTGAATGATAAACAGAATTCATAAAAAAATAAAATGGGAAACACATTATTTAAAGTCGGGGAAACCCTAAATTAAAAGGTAGCTGTTCTGTAGAGTTTAACTTTGAACAGACAAGTTAGTTTACACTCATTCTCAAAGTCTAATAAACATGTGGAAAGAATTCCCTTCCCCTTAATGGTAAATTAATATTGTGATCAAAATCGACAGTGCATGATATGGCAAGAAATATTGCGATAACATTTTTGGCTATATCGCCAAAAGTCAATTTTTAGCTATAATCTCAAACCAGATTCTAGCTTAGCTTGGAGGCAGGGATTTTTCTTTTTAAAATGTAGGGTTTTAGGCAGTTGCCATGACACCTGTTTGGTGTCTGAAATGTTGCTGACCTTTTTTCAGGCCCCGCTGCCCAGCCTGGACCTTTCCCAGCAGGTGAGAAAGCATTATTAGCAGTGGGATAATTAATTGTCAGGCACACAAAAGGCAGGTCCTGGCCCTTTCGGGAGCCCTTAAGGAGCTCTTGTCCACTGGAAGCTTGTAAATCACACAGGCTTCTAGGGTCAGGCCGGCGGTCCTTTCCTTGTACAGTCTCCAGTGCAACACTAAGGCTTGATTCATGTGAAGAAAAGCCTCTTTCAACAGCAGGTAATATATTTTATAAAGTGTCTTGCTTGCTGTCTTGAGTCCCTCAAAATCAGATAAGATACAATTATTATTTTTTTTTTTTTTACAATGAAAGACCTGAATGTCGCAGTGGCCTTGAGCGAGAACCTGGGTGCTGTGGATAGAATCTTCTAGATAAGTGTTATTACACATGCAGCCTTTAGTACATCTGTGGCCAAAACCTGCAAATGGGAGTCTCCCATTGGAGCAATGGAGTACAAGAAACAGGACAGATTGTCAAAAACAATTTAAGAAGTCATGTGGTGCAACCAACGTCCAGAAATGTAGTAAAATGACTGTGTCAGGGTCAATAAATCTCTTGAAATATCTGATATTTTGACCTTCTTAAGACAAGGCAAGGTTAGTTCAGCTCAAAAAGTGTCATGTGGTGAGATACCCCAAAGACTTAATTATATTTAGGAGTTAATAATTAATTATTAAAAAAATACTGTGGGAAAACAAAAAACAAAAAACACGTAGTCATGATGTAGGCCTAAGGAAAACGATTTGACTTCATGGTTATATGACAGTTTTAGATTCATTTAATTTAATTAATGATTGAATGTTCTGAAGTGAAGTAAACTTTACTGTGTGCAGGAAGTAGGGAGGAATGACCACTGTGTAGGGAGTAGGGACCATGTCAATCAGAACACAGTTCATGCATGGAGCTCTCTTCTAATGAGCTGGTTATCTGAATCAAACGTGTAAAGAAAGAGAGACATGCAAAATATGCTGAGCTTTGGTGGTTATGGCCTTGTTGTAACTAGTTTTTTTTTTTTTTTTTTTTATCATGTACACTTTTTTTCATTGCTTGTGTGAGTGAATTTGTAATAATAGTTAAATAATTGAATTGCTCTCTGCTCAGTACTACAGGGCTCAACAGTTTAGGCGTTTCACTCACATTTGTGACTAAAAATAGATGTGTGTGAACTCTAAAATATATTTAGCATGTGTGCAAATATGTTTTATGTAATTTAAGGTATCTTAAATTGTATAACAAACATCCTAATTATCATTTTGAGAGGTCTTAAAGGGTTAGTTCGCCCAATTTGCAAAATTATGTCATTAATAACTCACCCTCATGTTATTCCAAACCCGTAAGACCTCCGCTCATCTTCATAACACAGGGCTGATGACTTCTTTGTTCTATAAAGTCCCTCCTTCAGAAATACATAACGACTTCTGATTGGGCCAGTGGTATCTGTGCTGTGATTCGACAGCGTTGCCCTTGTGTAATAAGTAACAGAAACTGTTAAACGTACCAACTTAAATAATAAAATACACTTACTGGTTGTGGTCCATAAACAACGCCTTCTCCAGACAAAGAGGGAACTGCTCCATCTTTCAAGACCAAGGCCACGCCCCCTTTTTGTGAATTCATGTGGAAGGAGGTTAGTCAAAAAACTATTTTAGTGACGTCATTACTGCAGGAACTAGAGGGGTGTAGTCCAAACGGGTCGTTTTTTTGTAGGCGAATTCTGTTAAATAAAATATCTCGCTTGGCATTGAACTTTGAGCTTTAGAATTTTACAGATATTATTTATGCCCTAACAACAACATTACACTCTAACTAAAGTTTAAAACATGGGATCACGAAGAAAGGGACTTTAAGTTTGTGGATGGAAAAACGGGAACCACAAAACAGCCTTCCCATCCTTTTTTTCCCTTGTTAATATTGGTATTTTGAACATAAAAATATTATGTAACTTATTATTGAATGCATAATTCAATATATAGCAGTGTCAAGCCCTGTACTATACCAGCAAAGATTGCTTCTGGTTCAATTGGATAGCATTTAGTGAATAATATGCAGGGTTTTGCTCTAAAAAAGAGGAGAATGGCAGGCTTTTGTCTTGCGGTATGCGCTTGGCTTTAATAACATACACATTAAGAAATCATGCTCACATACACACACACACACACTGGTGTGAAGGTGTGGAGAAAGGAGACTGTGGCACACAGGGCAGATGGCAGGAGGCAATGTGTCACCATCCACTTGAGGAAACGCCAGATACAAGAGCTGTGGGAGCCCGAGTCTCCAGCGGGCAGATGGAAGTTCTCTTCAGAGAGGGCCAAGCAGACAGCCTCGTCTCATTAGCCAAGCTCATTACCCCAGTAGCACCAGATCACTAGATCTGTCATGCTCTACATTAGCAACCCTGATCTTCAGAGTCTAAACGGCAATGCAGGCTGAGACTCAACCATCAAATCTAGAGCCAGTAGACAGTTGGGCTGAAGCAAGACCAACATTTTAGCTTTGGTATGATACCAGCCTTGGATACCTCCCCATTTATACTTTATGCTACAAATAATTACAAAAAGAAGAAAAAAAAAAAATCTTTCTTAGGTCTTGGCTCTAGTCCTTCTGGCCCAAAATATTCAAATTCATTGCTTTCTTTAAAAAGTAGAACAGAGAAAATATGTTTTATATTATATTATATTATATTATATTATATTATATTATATTATATTATATTATATTATATTATATTATATTATATTATATTATATCATTGTTAAATTATTATTTATTTTTATTACATTTAAAATACTTTACCAATACAAATATAATTATTTAATACTAATAAAAATATTCATTATTTAGAGCCCACATGTCCCAAGACCTTTGTAGTCTTGTAGTTGACTATTTTAATGAAAATGAATATAATAATAATAATAATAATTCTACTGTTTACCTATATAATTGTATGTAATATTAATAAATAACACATAAAGATAAATAATTAAATTATCATTATTATTTAAACCCTACACGTCACAGTTTATTGATATATATATATATATATATATATATATATATATATATATATATATATATATATATAAAATAAAATAAAAAACGTATGAAAATGTCTCATGTTTGTGGTATGTGATTGCTGGAGATCTCTCCCCGTTGTTTGTGTGTGTAAGCATGTGTGTATGTATCTTGCTTCAGATGTGTTGCAGGAGAGTGTATTGACGTTTTCAGGAGCCCGTGGGAGGCACACACTGAAGCATCCTGCTCTTTCATCTGCTGCTCGTGGAGAAACGCGGCGAGAGAGAACTCACAAACAGAATTGAGCAAAGGAGCCTGTCATCCTCATGTGGTGTGTGTGTATGGGACGGCTGTATGTTTCCATGATTGCCCTGGGCTCCAGACTTTTTTTCTTCATGTTTTCGTCTCTGTCCTCTTGTGCAGAGGAGAACGTGGATCAGGCAAACATAGTGGCCTAATTTTGTCTCAGGGAACTGCTCCAGCTGCAGGAGAACTTCCCGCTGTGTGGAATTCTAACTGTGTCCCGTTGATGAGATAGGCGCTCCTGTATAGAGCTCAGTTGTAATTCATCACAAAGGTCTACACAAGATAAAGAGTAAATAAACGCTATAAGCTTCCTTTGTATGATCCAATTATAGATGCAGTGCAACGGCACGTGTAGACGTGAGATTTCTGTGAATGGGGATTTAAATAGTATTAATATTCACTACCCCAGTAGGTCCTACCAATTATTTGGGACGAACAGTGTGTGACGGTGATGTGAACGTACATTCAGATTCAGAGTTTATCTCTCTGATACAGATTTTGCCAGTGCCATTAAAATAGAATAGAATGGAATAGAACAGGTTAGAAAATGGATCAAATAGAATTCAATTAGAATCAAGAACAGAACTAAACACAGCTGAATAGTTGCGAATAGATCAGAACTTCATAGAATCACTCACTCTATAAGATAACAAATGGAAAATGGAACATATCAGTCTAGACCTAGATTCTAGAACAGAATTGAGCTGAACTAAATAGAATAGATGGGAAGCAAATTGTAATGAAAAGAATAGACTTTGTTACATTAGAATAGAATAAATAAATAAAATAGAATACATCTGTCTAGAACAGAATAGAATATAATAGTTCAGTCTAAAAAAACAACTGAATGGAATACAATAGATATAATACAATAAATAGAAATAAAACGGATTCGGATCGAAAAATAGAACAAATGTAACATAAGACAATAACCTAGAACAGAATACATTATATTAATAGAGTAAAACAGAACTGAATTGACATTAAAACTAAACTGAAATTAATAGAATTTAATGGAATAGGTAAGGCTAGAACAAGACAACATAACAGATAGAATATAATAGATCAGTCTTGAATAGAAGCAAACTGAATGATATAGACCATGTTATAGTCAAGCGGAGCAGAACAAAATAGAATAGAGAAGGCTTCATCAGCAGTATTGTGACTAATATATCAACAGACTGGATGGATGGAGAACAGGGCAGCATATTGCTGTCTGAGTGCCAGTGTCCCACAGCCCATGTGTGCCCTGATGGAATGAGTTCCAGCAGAGGAAGGATGATGTGTGTGCAGATACAGGTGGCACGTGGACACAGCACAGATTACAGGATGGACGCCACTCTGTTGTGTGAAATACGCCTGCAAACTCTCAGCCCTGATAATCAAATGTTGTCAGATCTCACAGATCCAGGCACACACAGGCCTGGTATAGGTGGAGTTTGATTCTTTAAAGGCATAGTTCACTCAAAAATGAAAATTCTCTCAGTATTTACTCACCCTCATTTTGCTACAAACCTGTATGACTTTAACCCTCTGGAGTCTAAGGGTTTTTTGGGGGGGCCTGGAGAATTTTCTATGATCCTGGGACTTTTGAGAACTGGAGCTTGTAGCCTGGAATTTTTCTTTCTAAATTATGTGAAAAACATCTTGTTTACTCACTTACAGAAAACAATATATTGATTACATTTTGTAAGACACTTTTTGTTGGTAAAACATCTTCTGTGGATCACAAACATTGTTTAGTTCATAAAATGCCTGGTTTAGCTAGATTGCAGGTGATTACAAATATAAAACATAACTAATCATTACACTCAGGATCGCCAACAACATCTTCCCTACCTTTAATAGTGCCTGTAACCATACAGTCATTCAGTGAATGAATGAAAATGCATATTTTTAATTAAAGAGAACTTAAAGAGTGTGGGCTGCTTTTGGTGCTTGAATTTGTGCTTCAATAATGAGGTCTTAGTTTAAGAATACGCTAGAAGTAATTTATTAATTTTTTTCTCTTTATTTAACATTCTGTATTTAATTTTCAAGAGTGACAGAACAAACTGTGTTCCGTATAGATTTCATACAGAATTGCTCTTTGATGCCTAAAATATGGCACAATTCAGTATTATACGGAATGCTTGGCAACTCTACCTGTTGATGCAAGGCCAGGGGAGGGAGAAACATCCTCATCAGGTGTAATGTTAGGCCTTGTGTCCGGTTGTACATCAAGCCAAGGTTTTTACTCAAGAAATTATGCAGGAAGCTCTGCGACATATTACTAGCCTTGCAATGTTTAGAACATCTCCCAAGATGCTGGGGCCACACGTCACAGTCCGTGGCTGTTTGCGGATTGGTTGGCAGTCTGAATGTCGGCAGATTTTATTTATTTTTTTCTGCGAAAATCATTTCAAATTTTAAGTAAAATAATGTTATAATGTAAACATAATTGTATGTATAAAGTAAACAACAATAGACCAAGTTTATAATTTTTTTTTTATTATGACGGCAGACGCTGTAAACACCACGAGCATCACATGTGTTTGAGACTGTCGAGTAAAAATTTCCAGAGCTTATCATAGTTATCAGCATAAATTGAATGTTGTTTAGTCATAAGAAAATGTATACATTTTGTTTTCATTTAAAAATCTCCATCTGTTTGCAATGTTTAAATAAACAGTTGTTTATATTATGCAATCCGTGAAATAAACAGGCAAGAAATAATTAAGAATCTGTTTTATAGGCCCATTTTCTTTTGTTTAAGAAATAAAGGACAGCAGATTTTGGCCCGCATGCTTTTGCCCTGCGTGTGCATCTTTTCATTACATCATAACCAGCGGTGATTAACGTTGTACTCAGTGCCATTTCCATTTTGTTTACTCCCTGTAAACATATTACAATAATGGGTAAATGTGTTCTTTTTTTCCACTGGAGTGAATCTGCACGAGTCATCAGAGAGCAGCGGTTTGAAGCTGGGTGGCCAAATTGTTGCTCAGGTAATTTTAGCTGTTTACGTTTGATTCATTATTCAGGGCTTCTTGCATTCTATCTCCAAACCGAAATTACCCTCCATTACAGCCATTTGATATTGACTTTAATTTGAGTGCATGTTATTTTTGTGTATATCTCATGAACCGTGCAGATTGATTTGATTTGGCTTTTGTAGTTTGATTTTAATACACCCACGCCCCTCGCCGCACAACAACAACCTACAGCAAAACACACACTCGCGTCGCCTCCAGAGACTCTAAGGATGAGACGTCTCTAATTATCGTAATGTATCCATTTGTGTTATCTAACTGTGACTTTCAGAGAGGTGGCAGAACGTTGGTTCCAACAGGGATCTTTTCTTTCTCAAACATCTCTCTTTATGAGACCCCTGGGTAACATCTTTAGTGTACAGGGCGATGGTCCTGCGGTGCATTGTGGGAGTGAGCGGAGATGTTTGAACAGCCGGCCTGTGTTGTGTTGAGACCTCACGTGCGACTCCAGAGGAAACCGAACCTCTGATTGGGACAGGGCCTCCGCGGACACCTGATGTTCCACTAATTGGCCACGGGTGAGCGGGGTGAGTCTGCTGGCAGGGCTCCGAGGCATCAGAGACGAGCAGATATTAAAGCAGAACACATCCCGTCTTATTACCCAAAACAGGTTTTGCGTGAAAGCCATCGGTAGGATTTAATTAAATTATTTTCGATGCTTAATGGAAACTCTTACCTGTGGAACAGCATCCATTACTGAGCACAAGGGGCTTCAGGGCTCTTTAGAAACTTGACAAAAGGCTTCCCACCCCTCCCCATATGCTTAAAGACAAAAATGGGTCCATGAACCTCACAGCTTTTTGTGTGTTCTTGGAAGATTAGAATATATTTTCATAAGCCTTTTTAATGAAATGGAAATTGATGAATAAGAAATGCAAGAGAGACCCCCCTTCCTCGTCCTTCATTCTGTCCGAAATGTGTCAGGGTGAGGACATCACTCAAAAGGTTTTGGTTTTTGTTGTTTTATCTCTCGTTCGCCATGTCTTTTAGCCCTTTCGACGAAAACAGTCGAAGACCTGTGTTTCATGTACTGGTTTATTTGGTTTGTTTAATATTCATACTGGTTATCATGACGCACTCCGTTGAATCAGTGGATTCACGTGAATGGCTTTTGAAGGCAGGGTTTCTTTAGATGTGCTTAAGGCTGACAGCGTCTCAAGGATTGTTAAAGACGTGCCTCTTTTGATGCCTTGCCTTGCCTTGGCTTTGTTGTGTTTCTGTCCTCGCACAGGGAGAAAGGAGTATTCTGTGGTTGTGATTCACACACACAGTGTTGCAATAAAAGCCAGAGACCAGAGATAGTATCATGTTATCAAGTATAAATCAACTATTTATCATTTCAGTTGTGTAATTTGTTGTTGAGAACTACCACTGAATGCTAAAACATGCTATTAATTCATTCATGAAATTTTTTTTCCCCCTAATGCACTAAAATTGTTATAGGGAACTAAACCGTAGAAAAATAAAAGCTGAAATAAACATGATTTAAATAAAATAAAATACATCAAATGCAACTTATTTAATTTCACATACTTGGCAAGGCAACATTTCTAATTTTCTCATTAATTTGTTAAATACTAAAATAAATAAAACTAAATAAATAAAAATGAAAAATGTAAATGTAACAAAAACTACCGGTATATAGAGATTTAAAAAACTAAATTCTAAATATTAACAAAAACTATAATAATAATATAACAATAATACAAAAAAATATATGCATATATCAAATTGATGACGTACAAGCCATGTTAGCCAGCTTGGACATTTTCTTTTACCTCAATGTAAGCTCTCTGAAGATTTTTTTTTCCTCCAGAACTCCTTGCGGTGACACATGTGTCAAATATTCCTCGCATTTAGCTGCTAAAACAAATAAACTAAGAGTAAATCATGACAGGTATTCTCTACATTTTCGTGACAGGTGCAGTTTCGCCAAGAGACAGAGACTTGCTGAAAATGATGCTGAAAGTTACACAATCCCCTCACAATTTGTCATTAATATGCAGGGGGAAAACAACTAAAATAATCCCATTCTCATGAGGACGTAAAAAATATTTTAATATAAATACTATTCTGACATCTTCCCAAATCCACCCACCATTAGTAGGTGTGGCAAAATGTTAATTTTGGACTCAGCATGGGGTGTAAAATCTTCTCGGCTTCCCATATTTGCAGCCGTCTAAGGCGAGAGAGATTGCTAATGCGAGATGACTGGCATTTATGGCTGCTGACTCGACCATGTGTTTCCCGCGAGCTGGTGAGCAGCAGGCAACGGCCTCGTCCAGGGCCAACAGACAGACCCTCAGATTGGGGAGCAGAGCACCCCACTTTCTCCCCCTGTGTCTTACTCCTCCCTTTCTCCTCAGCTACTCTGATTGATCCAGACACAGGGTGACCTGTACTGTCAGTCAACTCTGCCCGCAAGGTGCTTCCTGTCATGGGCTCATATGTTTTGTCCACAAACACTCCAGAGAGATCAACTCTCTCTCTCTCTGAATGTCTCGACTAACTCACCTGCAGGCTTTAGTAGCATATTAGATTAAAAAATAAATCAGAAGTGTAAAGCTTGATGTTATACTCCACATCTGCTCATTAATATTTAAATCTAATGATAATGACATTGTCGTCATGCACATTAGTTCCATTACAGTCCCTTGCTTTCTACTTAGACAGCATCATAGATGTGCACTTGACACAATTGCTAACTTCCAAGATGACTTGTTTTGGCAGCATTGCAGCATCCTTTGTGGAGAGGGAAATCCCAGAATGCATTGTGATGAGCACTGTCCAAAAACTTATCGTAGATGGCGGATGAGCCGAGCAAATATGTTTATTTCAGTGGAGCCAAGAAATATATTCAGTAGTGAAAAGTTATAAAGTAGTTCACCGTTTCCAATCAAGAGCAATGAGTGATTTCTTTGCTGCTGCTGTTTGATTAATATAAAGACTGTCACTTTAAGAGAATGCAGTGATCCAGCCGGCTACAGTATGTTTGCTGTAGGATACTTACAAAGACGGGCATTTTGACATACTTTTTGTGTGAATTTGTGCATTTACACAACTCAGGTATCAACGTGTGCTGCTCAGGTCTCTCCTGTGCATGCACGCCATCAGCACCTGGGTGACGACGGAATAAATGTCTGCTCATATTCACAGCATACGGCATTCGCATTGAACAAGAGTGAATGGTTTGTCCAGGTTTTATTTTTTTATTTTATTTTTTTACATCACTGTTGTTGTAATATCTGGGAACCGTTCCACCCCTAATATATATATACAGTACAGACCAAAAGATATAATTCCACATGTGTTAATTCATAGTTTTGATGCCTTCAGTGTGACTCTACAATTTTCATAGTTAAAGAAAAATCTTTGAATGAGATGGTGTGTCCAAACTTTTGGTCTGTAATATATATATATATATATATATATATATATATATATATATATATATATATATATATACTTTTAACATCTACGGAACCTTTAAAGTTCTTTATAGTGGAAAAATTTTTACACTAAGAAAAAAACAAAAACCTTTTAGAAGCTTTATTTTTAAGAGTGTCCAATAAAACAAACAAACAAACAACAACCAGGAAAAATCTTGACTCTGCACCGAGTCGTTCAAGCAAATGTAGTAAAGTTTCAGTGTGAATAGTGTTTAGTCGATAAATCAAAGTTAAATAAAGTACGAGCGATTTTAAACCAACAGAGCTGGACCCATGGGCTTTGATTGCTACCCAGTAATAAGGTGTCAAGTGTGTAAACAGGTATGACAGATCCAGATTTGAGGTGACAGCTGGAAAGAGGGTGAGTGAGCCACACTGTGTTCTGACAGACTTCCTTCCATTCCCACATATGCACACTCCAGTCCAGACTGGGATCGTTGGCCAATCTCAGTCAGCCACTGTGACATGTACACCTGCTTCGCCTTGATAGGCAGTTGAACCTCAGGACTGTTGGAGGTGGCCACCCCCTACACACCTTGATAGGTGTGCCACTCTTGGATACCCACCAAAGCTGGCAGCCCCCAACGCTTCGTCACCCCCCGCCACATCAGTCAGTCTCAACTGGCGGGGTCCATCCTGCCACCAACCGACCCAGCAGAACAAGAACCACCTTCCCACTGACAGTCCGTCACACGCAGAGGCCGCGTCCATCACGGCTGCACCTCCCCACTCTGCCATCAGCGCCTCTCTGCACATGGCTAACCACAGTCCCTGCTGCCACACGGTGGGAGGACCCATGTTTTAAAGCTTTGTGGGACACACTTCCACATACACATTCTCAACGTCGGCAATTCCGCAGCAACTGTTTACACAAGCTTTGCTACTGTTTTAGAAAGTTTGGGCGGTCCAGAAAAATGTTTTGTCTGCTGTGTGAAAGATGTGTTTGTGTATTTTAGCTACATGCTAAACTTTAGCCTTTTGCTGTTGGGTGCTATGGTTCAGAGCAGGCCGTCAGCGAGTTTAATACTTGATGGATCATGGCAGTCTACTGCCTCAGGGATCAACAACCCAAGAGGCCCTGGGAATTAATACATGATCACTGCTGTTCAGATTTAGGTTTTCGGCGCAGCAGGCTGTCAGTACCGATGTTACCAATGAGGAATGAACATTCAGTGACTGGGATTGCAACATTTTCTGAAAATGTGGATGGTGTGTGCATGTGCAGAAGTCACCATGATGCTACAGTGGTTCTGGTGGTTATCTGGGTGTTGGGGTTTGTGTTCTATTCCAGAGGTCCCCAACCACCGATGTCACGGACAGTTGTGTTGCTACCAGGTCACAAGATCATTCTGGGAAAAGTGTGTATGAGAGTCTGTTATTGTATGTATACAGTTTAATTATTCTATATTTTTGTTTGTTGTATGCGATTGCTATGGAGTAGCAATTTGACTATTTAATGTAAAAGTAAACGAATGATAGTTCTGATCTGTCATATATTAGGGGTTAAAAGGGTCACAGTTGATGTTACGTATGGACCAGGCCCCATAGTTCGGCACACATGTGATTTTAAACCACAAGGAGAGGAAGCGAAAGAGAACTTGATTCGTTACTCATGCTCTGTTTTCGCACACACATGAACCGCGCTCACGCACAGAGACGTGTTTTAGACGGAGAGAGAATATCGAGTTGATTCCGCTTTCACTTCTCCTTGCTTTTGAGATACATGCACATAAAATTGTCAACAAAAACAAAAACCCTTCTCAGCATTCTCATTCTCCGTGCTTATATATTTTTCCTGCTTATTAACTGAAAAATCATCCGATCCATGACTCAAAAACCACATTTCGTATTGAGGTACTGCACAGGATGTCAAATTGTGATTTGAATTTGACTGTAGAGGGACAAAATTCATTGAAATTCAAGGACTGGCTTTACAATACTCTTTGGAAAGAAGTTAAAGACAGACACAAAGACAGACACATACACACAAAGTTTAACATTCAATTCACCAAGGTTTTATTAAACAAATATATTAATTTATACATTATGGTTTGGGTAGAGGAACACTTACTTTCCAAAAATGCATAACCTGTGTAAAATGTACAATTATAATTCAGTAAAATCCTCTTCCTGGCAGTCTAATTCACATGAACACCTAACTTCCTGTTGGATGTAGCCAACTTGATTCAAATTTGAGTACGTTTTTTAATTCAGAATTTTGCACAACCTAGATATCCATACATTGTGGCATTCTAAAGTTGTTTTTTTGTTGGTTTGTTTTTTAGTCTGGAGGTTTGTTTGTTTATTTATTTATTTTCTAGTGTTTACATATGGCTTAGGTAACATTTTCGATATACTGTAAGTCTGTCAAATTTTTTTCTACCATTTTGTTGTCCATTAGGTAAGAATAAAAATATGGCTTAAAGCAATGTAAAAGCACAGTTTTCCACAACAAAGAGTGTACTGTGAGGTTAAGAAAATTCCCTGGAGCACAAATAGCGTGGGATGAGTAATATTCAGGGTTACAAGTTTGTTCTGATCCCTTACCATAATGATATGCAATATTATTAGTGATAATTGCCTTAGCAAACACTACTAATTAAACTGCAACCCCAAGGATTTAATCAGGAAAGTTTAAAAGGTCAGGAAACTCTATTTACAAAGTTGTCCCTGCATACGTTTAAAACCTCAAGCCAAAATAATAATTCAAACAAAAAAAGTGCAGGGTTTACCTGTCTTTGAGTGAAAGCCTACTGGAAAAAATGAACCCCGAGTACCTTGCCAAGAGGCAAGTTCAACCCGCCAAGCTCTGCTAGTGAGGACAGATGACAGTGCTGGCTTTGATGTGGAAATGAATAGATTTATTTTTACATTTCTTGACGAGGTGTAGCGGGTGTTCTCGGTGGCCTGTGACAGTGGCAGTTGGCGGGTGCCGTAGGTAGAGACCTCGATAGATGTCTATGTTTGATCCACATTTACCCACTGGCACTCAGACACTAGAGGAGATCCGGCCCAGGAATACATGATCACTCATAGAAAGAGAGAAGAGAGAAGGAAAGGATGCAACCTTGAAAGCTGTCTTCCATACAGATAGACCTTTCTAAGATGACTTACCAATACTGCGCTCAGATCATATTCCTTTTATATTTCTTTTGCTTTGTACAATGATGTTGACTGTGTTTAACATTTTCTAGTTGTCCTAGCATATAGTTTTACTTTTAGTTGTGTTTGCTATGACCACTGTCTATAGCTAGTGGGTCAATGACAGGATAATGGATTATTTTATTTGAAAGCACATTAAAAATGCAAATCGTACTATGCATATAGTGACTTGAATGGACATGTTTATTATATTTTTTAGGCATATTTTTCATAACAAAGAAAAAATACTTTTTAAAACAGTGAAGTTCTTGAAAAGAAAACCGTACTAATTCGATATAATCTTATATTATTTATTTAAAAAATGCTGTCAGAAGTTTGGAAACAGTAAGATTTTTTTTTTTATTCTGCTCACCAAAGCTGCAATAAACAGGGTAATATTATAACCATTTAAAATAAAATATATATAAATAAATACAAATATATATATATATATATTTAAGTAATTTATTCCTGTGATGCATTACTTCAGTGTCACATGATCCTTCAGAAATCATTCTAATATGCTGATTTGTAGCTCAATAAACGTTTATTATTATAAATTAAGAAAACAGTTGTGCTGCTTAATATTTTTGTGGAAACCATGATAGATTTGATTCTTTGAAGAACTGGAATTAATTTGAAATGGAAGTCTTTTGCAACCTTATAAATGACTTTAATATCACTTTTGATGAATTGAATGCATCGTTACTAAATAAAGGTATTTCTTCAACAACTTTACTGCCGTCAGACTTTTAATGGATGTATTGAAAAATATTTATATTTTAACAAATTTTCAGAAAAGGTCATCTATCATTTCTTAATTTTTCTTAAAAAGTTTTTTACTACAGAAATGCGCACATGCCGCATTCTCAGAGTCTTGTCACTGACAGACAAGTGAAATGAAATCTAGAAATACCCATGCAAAGTGATGATGGCGCTGAATACTACCACATCCCTCTTCACACCGAGGAACAGGACGAATTTAATTTCGTGACAGTGTTGAATTGCAAATGTGGAAGAAATGCTTGGCAGCTCTCCAGAAGAGTGAGAGCGCACAGTGCCTGACAGGCTGGTGTGCCGCATTAGTCAAATGAGATGTGAAGGCTGAACCAATCATCTGATGCAGGTAAGAAGCTCCTCACGGTGTCACCCTGACAGCTCCAGCCAATGAGGAAAGCCGGAAAAGTCATTGGCGCTCTGGCTAAAACACAAAAGCCTTGATCAATACAATCTATTACCAATTAAAGACTTTAATTGAATAATCTGTTTATGTGAAACTCTAGCGGAACCAATCCATCATTCAGCACTATTAAAGTCCATCCTGTTGGCCATTTCTCAAATTCCTGGCTATCTCCTGATTTGAAGCAGAAGTGAAAGCCTAATGCTTTCATTTATCTGTTAGGTGGTGGAAATGCGATTCAAGATGTGGCTCGGTGCCGCAGGTGGGAGAGAAAGAATTTAGCAGGTCTTGCGGTCACGGTGGACTCGGAGAAGCCAAAATCCGACTCGACCGAGTGCTTCTGTGCACGAAAGCTAATTGAAGTGATAAACTACTGACCATCTGCCACAAGAGAGCATCTTCAGAGTGAAACCAGACACGCGGGCCTCATTGATCCATGCTAATTCCACAGGAGATGCTATTAGGTGAACGCTCGGCCACGTGCACGTGGAAACGAGCTCACGCTGATGGACAAACCAGGACGTAATGGACCCCTACACTCACATCCTCATACCCGCATTACTTTTCACCTACGAAACGCACAGAAAGCCTTTCAGAGCTGATAAAGTAATTAACCCCAGCGATTCCCCATCCACTACACCTCTGAGAAGATTGACCCTTGAGTCGCTCGCCCATCTCTGGATGTACATTTCATTTCATTGGACAGCTGTCAGTGGTGGCTAGCCGAGCATTAGCCTGTCAGACTGAAATAAGGATTGACAGAGCGACTCAAGCACCTCAGGTCACTTAGTTTACTCGCTTAGTATCTCACATGTATCTCTTTATAAAAGACTGAATTCTGTGATATTCACTAGCACTAAATCCTGCACTGTTTTTCCCCAGTGCTTGACTGGATGTCTCAAACCTATTCACATATCTGCCAGATACATTTTCATGAAATTATTGTGATGAATAAAAAATAGGTAAAAAATAAAACTAAAAACACACTTTTATTAATATCCAAACAGCTTTTGTCATCCAAACCAAAAGTCATATGGTCTTACCAACAAAACAATTTATAATAACTTTCATTCATATTAAGCTTTTCTTTGAAACCCGCATGAATACAGAGTACATTTCTAAGAACTTGGCGCATGTGTTTTAAACTACATTTTTGAAAGAGTTTTTATTTTATTGTGTAGACTCTTAATTTGTCATTGACCCAAATATTTAATATTTTATATAAGACCTATTATAAAACCTTCTACCCTCACCTCACTTGCATAATAAGTGTGTTTAAATGTGTATTTGGCTTAAATGACAGCAGTGATTATTAGGAGCGGATCATTTGGTCTACCACATAATTTAAGAGGGGCATCTGGGGATTTGCAGCATTAGTTGCCTCCTTTTCTAAATAAGGCTGTTAAACTGTATGTATGCTTATGTATATTTTCAGTCCAGTCCAGCCACATCACAATCTAGATGTGCGGACTGTTTGCTTGCGATCGCTGATGTGGCATGTCATTAAAAAGCCTTCATTCTCACTACCAATAAACAGCCAGTGCTGGAACATGTTTGTAGCTTTGGGAGAATATAAACCAGAATGCTGCCCTGCTCCAGAGCCACAGAGCTGTTTATTTGTCAGGCGAGCCCATTGCTGTTGCCATGTTTGATACCATTCGGAAAGATTCTTCTTTTCACTTTTGAGATTTTCTGATTGCACATGCACCCAGTTTTTTCGGGTGGGTGGTGCTGAGTGTGGTAGTGCATGTATTTTTGACATGAATTTACAATCATAAAATTCTTGTTTTTGGAAGAGAGACATTAAATGGTGTTCACACTGACAGCAATCAGATCACTGGAGGTCATCATGTCGCTGTACTGTTGGTGGTACAGTAGGCGTTCATGCTCGACTAGATGCTTTTTAGAAAAATGCAGTCTAATCTAGTTGCCGCATAATGTCTCTGCGTATTTGCATAAAGTTTGTTTCATCATGGTCTCTGTCGGTTATGTGAAAACTGTTAAATCTCATTCAAAATAAATGAATTCCAGTTGCTTTGCACTATCAGTGTATGAACACCCTTTTAGTCTGTGCACTTAGCTACAATAAACTTGAACATTATTTTCTGCACAAGACAGCACTTTTCATTTGTCCGTGCATGTGATTAATGACAGCAACGCTTCAGTATTACATATTTAATGTATTTTTTATGTGTATGAACACATGCAACAACATTGTTCCGTTCACAAACCTATAGCGAGTTCATAGCTGTGCTATTTACATTACAATTAATTTTTATTTTTTTACAGCAACACCAGTCTCTGAATGCACCGCAACAAACTCAGTGGGAAAAAAAGAAATCCAAGATGGAGGAGAAAGCAAGAGAAATGGAAATTATAAATATACATCTAATTCATTCAACACTGAAAAGAATGAGTAAAATAATGAGTTGAAATAAATAATAATTCTTTGATTAATCATTATTACAAACTGACTATTTAGACCCATATTTGTGTGCCATGTATATTTTTGATAAAATATACTCAAAATGTATTATTCAAGAAGGATAGAATAATAATGAATTAGAATGTATAATAAGGAAAACGATAGTTGATAATTATTCAAAACTGACTATCTAATCCAAAAAAATTGTGTCATGTATGTTTATGCTTGGGATGGTTAAATATAATTTATTACTTAAGACTGAGAATTATTACTTAAGTATTGCTATAATAATAATAAATTAAAGTGAATAATAATGAATGCAATAATTGATCATTATTAAAAACTTACTATTTAACCCAAGATGTGCCACTTAAACTAATTCATGACATAAAAGTATTGATTAAAAAAAATATATATCAATCAATCAATAATAATTAATTAACAAAAAGCAATCTTTTAACCCAAAGTTTGTGTGCAGCATTTTTTTTTTAAGTTGCTTATGAATTTGTGTGAAGATGTTGGTCATGGTCTGAGGGTGTCAGTCATTTACTGTACACTGGCTTCTGATGTGAATAAAAGGTCTGGGTGGAGCTTTACATCAGATACTGTAAGTGGAGCGGCTACTCAATTCAATTCCAACGGCTCCTTCAGAAACAGCAACTCATTAGAGCAGCGCTGAGACAATCAATACAGCCATTAACCAAGAGCAGCACTTGAACGGGATCAAACCTGCTCAATTGGTCAGCATTGCTGCACTCTGCGGCCGCCCACTGCTTCGCTCCTTTAGAAATTCCTCTCCCTCTCTCTCATATTGATAAATCACTTTACTTCACTTTCTGATCTGTTTATTACTGAAGGATTGGCAGCGCTCCCTCCCTCTCTCTCTCTTTCTCTAATTCATGGACCTTGATGGCTTGATGATAAGATCATGATTTTAATTTATTCTTAATCTCCACAAAAGTTGAAATTTTGGTTTATACATTAGCTGTAAATAATTATTTTTATACCCATTATTATACCCACAGTATATACAAAAAAATGTAAAGCCAATATTGAACATTACAATTAAAAAGTTTTGACTTTTATTATAAAAATAAACACTGTAAAACACTGTTCTATTTTTAGAAATCTTTTGTGTATGCTGGTTTGCTGCTGATCTTTCTGAATCCAACAAAAGCCACTATAAAAACGTAAAAGAGTGCAGATTCCAATAATAGTCCAGAAACTTAGTATACAAGTACATAGTATATGCAAGCATACGTAAATTATTTTTTATAGCCTACTAATGCCTACTAGTGCCCTTTGTGGCAGTGGCGTTTGAATTGCATTATGAATTACAGTTTTGGAATGCAATGACATACAAAATTATTAAATTGTTGTTGCATCTGTATCAAAACACAGGCCGAACTCCCTCTAGTCATATTATCTCTTTTCCATTTATTGGCTAATTTGGTATTACATTATTTTCACCTTCCTTTTCTATTACATCTGGGAAAAGAAGGCCAAGGCTCACCAACCTCATTGACACACTTCAAAAAAAAAAAAAAAAGAAAAATTAATAAGTGAGCAACAGTTTGTGAAAATTTAATAATTCAGTTGTGGTGCTTATCCGTAATTCCCCAGGATTTCATTAGGAAGAGTAGAGGCACCTAAGAGAAAATCATTTCTTTATTTGGCTTCATGGGTATTGTATCTTAATGCGTGGTAGTTCTGCGTAGGAACGCTGTGATGGTTCTTCATGTAATACGTCAGGCAGGAGCCGAGCGCAGAGAATGTGTGAATGGTGTGGTATTAACTCACAGATCATCTGGGACCTTGAGCACCAAGCATGTTTATTGTAGATGCAGGAAAACCACAGATGGAGTTTTATGCAGTCACATTACATTCTGCTTATGGGCTTGTGGCCATTTACAAAATATAGAATATCATATTTAATGTTGGCTGCGTGTTTTAATTGATTTCATCTATTGTAAAGAGGGATAACATAGGCAGGACGGATCTTCAGTATGGGATTGGTACTTTGTCATCTTAAATCCTGGTCAGATGGGTGGTGAGCTGAGCTGTTTTAAGAGACTGGAGAGGGTAGCCCGCTCTGACCCCTCTGACCTTTGACCTTAGTCCCATCAGGACTTTGTCCATTGCTGACAGAAAGTTCAAAGGCGATTTTCTCCAGATGTGGCTCGTGATCTGAGCATCTAATTCTTTCCTTCGTGGAAATGATTTCGTTTGGTGTCTCAAAGCTCCTCGTCACGACACTCGCTGGGTAATCGAGTTGGACACGAATGTAATGCATCCAGCCAGGCTGTTGTCTCTTTGAGTAACTCAGGATTTCCATGTCATGTTTTTATAGTCCTGTTTTACTTTTTATGGTTTTTGGACTACAAAATTAGATTAGCAATCATAACATAGGAAGACGTGCAGCACTGGAAGCTACGTTCAGGACTTAAACCATGAGAAATGGTCACACTAAAGAACTAAAACCAGTTTCCTCTACCCTGGGTTTACCCTTTTCTTGTTTCAAAGCCTGATGTTTTTTCCCTCAAATACAGTATATTTTTCATGGAGCCTGAAGCAGAAATGTGAGGAGGTTTGCGTCTCAGGTTGCGTACAGGTTTACTATGTAGCATCGAATAAGAGCTGCTATATATATGGGGTATATGGTGGGGGGATACAAAAAAATAGCTGTGTAGCCTCTGAAATATTTAACCTGAGCTAATTGGAGAGCACTTCCCATTTCAGGACTCCTCAACCTCTGAAAAAAAGCAAGACCAGATCAAAGACTTCTGCTCTTTCCCTCTGGATACTGATGAGAGGGAAATGGCAGAGAGGACGAGAGATGGGGTTTTGAAGGAGAAGATGCAAATAGAGCAAGGCAGTGCTAGAAAAAAGACTTATCCTCAAGAGATGGAGAAAGAAAGAGAGGCATGTGTAACCAGCAGGAAATGGGAGAGAGTGGATGGGGAGGCAGGAGAAGGAGGGATGTCGTAATGAGATGTCATGTGATGCTCGAGTGTTTTATCTGGAGAAACAAACTGATCAGTTCTTTTCAGTGGGGTGGGTTATTTTATATTAGCATAGACTTTATGTAAAAAAAAAAATATTATTTGTTCCCTCTGACCATCTACTGGTGTTTAAAAGTTTAAAGTCAGTAAGATTTATTTTATTATTTATTTATTTAAAATAAATTATGATAAAAAAAAAAATATCCCGTCGAAACCATCTATAGATGTTCTGTTCTGTTTCAAATAAATGCTGTTCTTTTGAACTGAAGTGACTGAAGTGATGACGGGTAAAAAGGCAACTTTAACATCACAGGACTGAATTACATTATAAAATATATTGAAATAGAAATGGTTGTTTTAAATTTAGTAATATTTTATATTATTTTTTTTACAGTTTTTACTGTATTATTGATCAAATAAATGCAGCCTTGTGGAGCGTTAAGAGACTCCTTTCAAAAACAAACAAAAATATATATTAGCCCCAATTTTTTTTCCAGTAGTGTACATAACAAATACAGAAGAAGAATTCACTCCAAATGATTCATTCTTATTCTCAAGCAATATGTTCAGACTCAGTTCAAACAGTTCATTGAAAATAATCATGTCAAATGAAACCTAGTCACCATGTGTGTTTTTCATTTGAAGTTCATCTTTCCAACCTACTTGAGAGGCTTGTTTAATTCACTCAAAGCTGTTATATCCCCTGCTTTACCATCAACACCACATGTCTTTTGGCCTTTTTGCAATAGATCCAGAACTTAAACAGTTTCCAGTTGCATCCATCCTCCCAACCCCATCCAGAACTGTGATTGACAGCTGGGGCTAATTACATAATCTGGCCAGCCTGGCCTGCGTGGCTCCATAACTTTACTTGGTCAATAAAAAATCAATAAAATGCTCATCTGTAATCAGTCTCTCTGCTGCTTTCGTCTCTGCCTCATTACCCTTCCTGCCAAACAGCAGCAACACACACACCGTCTGAATACTGTCACCACATCTGGATGCCTCTTATTAAATTCTCACTCGTGAAAAACTTTCATGAATGAAATGATTTAGAGACAGAATTTCGAATAAAGCTATTTCCAGTTAAGGTTCTGATTTCTTTGAACAATTCTGATTCTTTAACATTTGTTTGAGTCTCTAAAAAGTACAGACTTTACACTTTTTTGCACTGTATCCATTTGATTCACCAAAAAGAACCATGTCATTAGAGTCATTTGTTTGGGAATCCATCTGTACAGGTTGTGCTGTATGACTTTGATTCACTAAAATGAATTGCCTTATAGGAGTCATTTGTACTTTAATTTAAATACACTTGTTGTGCTGTGTGTTTTTGATTCACAAGTTTCACAAGAGTCATTTGTACGGTAACTGGAGTACCATGGTTACATTGCACAGTATTTTTTAGACTAAAAATAACTGGTTCATAAGACTAATTTGTTTGGAAATCCATCTACACTGGTTGCGCTGTGTGTTTTTGATTTACTGAAAAGAACCTTCTCATGAGAGCCAGGTGCGAGTTGGTGAAAGACACTGCTGAGGTCAACAACCCCCCAGCTGTACCTGTTTGAGAACAGCACTGATATGTCAGTAGATGCTCATCTTGTGCTCTCTCTCAGCGCCCTTCAATAAATCCATTGGCCGGGGGTTTAAAGGGCCCTGTGGTGGCAGGTGTTTGTCCTTGAATGGCGTAGCATGGACGGACCTCCCCTCACCTCAAACTGATTTTCTCAATGCTAAAGAGTCCATGAGTAATGTTTCATCCTCTATCTCCTTCGTTCTGTTCCCTCCCTCATTGTCTGGCTGTGGGGAATAATGTGGGAGATAATATTAGGGTTCTGCTGTTTCCCTTGAGCAGATACCTATTTCCAGATCTTTCGGAGGGGTCGCGATTCATGCAGGCGTCCTTGTTTCAGAAATGAGTGTCTTCCTGTGTGAGGGCATATTTATTTGCTGCATACCCAGCAGAACAGCCTCTCTGGTGTGTGTGTGTGTGCTGGAGAACTTTTAGACATCATATGTTTAGCCTCTAATAGCGGTTTAACAGTTCTGACACTTTCATACAGTTATTTGGTAAGTAATAGCACTTTTTAATCTCCCACAATGCCCAGTGAAGTCCCATTGGATTCTTAAAGGGATGGTTTGCCCTAGGTCATTTACTAATTGCTTTAACATACTACATATTATGGCAGACTCAAAGACTCAAGTAGAATCAAGGTGAAATGGCATGGCATGGCAAATGTGTTTAATCTCATGTTTGGTTTTGTTAACACTCGGTTAGGTTTAGGGTAGAGTTTAGTGTACATTTTCAAATTCAATAGAGCATTAATCTTTGAGCACCATTCACGGAGCATTTCATTTCTGAACTGCTGTGATACGTACAACAACCAATGTAATCAAATGTTGTAGGATTCAATTTCAACTGTTTTGGGGAAAATTTAACACAATTTTTGTGTTAATGTTAATTTTAATGCCACTTACTGGACATTTCACTTTTAAAATGTTGGGAATCATGCAAGTAGCGGTACAATATCGTCTTGCAGAAATGTCTCCACAGACAGGCTTTTCCAATGAGTCTGGATTGCTTATGACAGTTTGATCAGATTTGAGATACCTTCTTGCTTGTGATCTGAGTCCTAGATTTGGTTAAAAGTGATCATGATATTGTTTTTGCTAATTTGTTCTAGAACTACTGCTCCAAGGACATGTTTTCTCACCTCACTTATATTTGTTGTGGTGCTAAAATTGTCTCGTTGAGCAGATTGAGACATATTCTTGGAAAGTGCACAGTGGGCAGCAGGCTCTTTCCATGCACTGATGACACACAACACCATGCTCAATTAGCCCTACAGTTGGCTTAATGACCGCTGAGAGACAAAGACATGGTTTCTGCAGGATGCCGGAAAGAGGTGTGAACCTGGACAGTGTGTGATGTCGCCCATCTTTCTGGGATTTTCCCTTCCAGTTCACTGCCCCCGAGTTTTGGCACAAGCGATCATAGCTGTTTCACATCACTGACATGTCAAAGGCCAATAAGCATATATTTATTGCTCATATTTGCTCATATTTTACCTGGATGTATTAATATATTACAAATGAATATGAAATAACTTGAATGCACTTCCATGATGAGCATGTTTTTAAAATTCTGATAGTCTGAATAGTTTTTTAAACTGTATGAAATCATCATGAAAGCCATTAGCATATTGATAAGATCTTGTCAAATGTTTTAAGGTTAGCTTTTAAACAAATTGTTATTATATTATAATGGACACTGTTGTTTGTCATTGACCCAAAATCAGCAGGGACTGATTAGAGATTGAAATTCTTCAAAAAACATAGATTTTTATTGGATGCCATTAAAAAAACCAAACAAACATAGTTAGTTTTTCAATCATATTCAACAAGCACAACCTTGAGTTTCTTTGTGTAAATGGACTGTTGTACCTCTCCATTATTATTGAGTATTTCCGTGGCCAAGAGCAGCTTGCAGTGAGCTCAGAATGACGTTTCCTTAGAGATGAGAAATTGGACAGATGGAGGGTTTGGATGCTGTTGGCTCAATTAGCGCACATTTCAGTCCCACTGCAGCTCTCTGTTGCGGACAGCCAGCCCCAACCTTTTACGATTACAGGGTTCCAGCCAAACAAGGGCCAGCCTGAGAGATCACTGAGCTTCATGCAAAAAGAACTGCCATTTTTTTTGACAGCACATTATTTACGCAGAATGGCAAAGCTGTTAAATACTGCAGTTCAGGGTGACCCTCTGCTTGAGAAGGACACCTCTTCTCCCTGACTGTGATTAGCACTTTCCTTTGGGATATAGACAAGTTCGGGCACACCCCTAGGTTGGATAAATGGTTTCATTCAAGTCCTGCTGTCAGGCGGCAGAAGCCCTTGTCGTTAATTTGTTGTCTGTTGTTGATGCTGAGGAAAGCTGGTGGAGCTCTGGGAATTATAACTGCTCCATAATAACCACACAGCAGGGAAATGATGCTCCTCGATGTCCTGACCCCAGACCTTGTGAATGCTACTGGGATCACCTTGCTATGATTAACACGAAAGCTGAAATTCACAAAGGAGTCTTGACTAACAGTGTATCGCTTCCTTCCATTCATTCTTCCGTGTGCTCCTTAGTTCTATCATCCCGAATCGATGGCTAAATCTCGATTGTCACTCTCTCAACTGGCTTCACAGGCTGCAGAGCTGGAGGTCATGGCCCCCATCGATCCGTCAGCCTGGTTGCCGTCTGGCTGGCTGATGGATTCGTTCCCCCCGGCTTGGATGACCACCGCAGGCTTCTTAGAGAGAGATTTGTCCCTAGCAAGCAACTTTCCCAGCTTGTGTTTAGCTGCTTTAGGCTTCCTCTGTGTTTAGCTGCTTTAGGCTTCTAAACACATTTTTTAATCAGCAAAACACAATTTTGATCTCGCAAACAGTTGTTGTCAGCGTGCCAAAGGTGTGTCAGAATCACTATCATGTGGTATCATGTTCAAGCCATAGAGCGCATTGCTTTAGCATGTTGGTGCTCCGCCCAGAAGGGTTCAGGAGGAGTTCAGAAAGGTTGGACTAGATGTAGACATTGTGCGACTTTGTGGTTGGGTTTCATGTAGCATGTGGCACTGAGCTGTAGCCTGTTACACTGGAGCTGATCTGGCTGTCTTTATTTCCCTGACATCCAACACTTAGTTCAACCAATAACAGCTGACAGCTGCTGCACATCGAGCCCTGAGGAGTTTGGAAGGGTAAAAAGATTTGATTTTAGATTAAATGTACTTAAGGATAATGTAATGTGCAATAATCTTAATGCAGTGCTAAGTTGATGGATGGGTCAATGACATATATGAGTGTACACGATAAAGAAATCCTTAAAAAAATCTAGTGCGAAAAAAAATTAAAAAAATTAATATAAAATATTCCACACCTCTTGAAAGGTCAAAATACCTGCCTGATATTTGAAGAAATATATATTGGCGGGTGATATGATGCTGCTGTTGTGTATTTGGTGTAATGAAATGTGTTTATGCGGATTAAGGTAAAACAAACAAACAAAAAACATTATTTTCCACATGCTGTACATTATTGTTTCTCCTCTTTGCCCTGCCTTCTGAAACGCATAGATTTTCAAAAGGCTCATCTCTCTGAAAAGCGAGGTGTGCTGTGATTGGCCAGCTATCCAGCACATTGTGATTGGCCAAATGCCTCAAGCATGTGATGGAAAGGTTGCATCTCTTAACATATTGTGAAAAACATACAAAAACAAAAACATAAAACCCATTATAAATATGATATAAACATGATTACTAGTCGTGTTTTCTTTTGGAAGGCAATAACAAAGTAGTTTGGCTTTCTCAACGAAACAGCGTCACACACCGGCCGGCTTGAATCAAGCTTTTGAATGGTATAATATTGTATAATGTTATTGAAACTTCATAATATTTCCCTTGATTAAACATTTAGTCAGGAATTATAGCTTTGAAAAAGTCTTTGGAAAAAGTCTAACTAGTAAAATGTTTACACGTTATGTGAAAACTAGTACAAGTATATTAATAAATAAAAAGAGGCTTAACTCATGTTTATGATCTCTACTGGATAAAGTGCTTCGTTCTTTTTTTTTCTGAGGAAATCCATTTCTCTAATCCTCAACCACATCAGATCTTTTCGGGGTGAATTTTGTCTTATTCCTCTCAGAGCGAAGCAAACTGTAAAATAAAAAAACTTGAAGAACAGTCTCGCTGCTTTTTCTTCTGTGTGGGCGTATTCAAGCCGCGCGCTTCAGTTTGAATCTGAATAGCGCGTTCAGCGTAGGGGCGTGGTCACATTAGAAGATAATGAAGAGAGACGTGAAAAACGGACATTGCGTTGTTTTCATATGGATTACTTTATCACAGAATATTTGTTATAGTTATAGTTAATTATAGTTATAAGTGCACAAAGTTTTTGTTGTTATTATATACAAAAAAGTAGGCCCTTTACAGATTCGAATGATGTATTGCTCTTATCTGTATGATCAAAACTGAAAGTGCCATTAGTATGCCATTTCCAATATTGCCTTTCATGCAATGTGTAATGTCGATGTATGTTAATGTATACAATCTGCAAAGTTTTAAAGCTGAAGTGCACAATAAATAAAGTTATTGTCTCCCAAAATAAAGAATCGACTCTGTACAGCCTAAACGAGTTGCCACTAATTTGAATCCCAATTACAAATTTGCATAATGCGCTCCTATGTCCTTCTTTGGCCGGCCGCGAACAACTTGACCCTGCCCACAAACACGTCATTCTACTAATTGCCCTCAAAATTAATGAAAACAATTATATACCATTGACCCATGTATAAAATATCTTGGACATCTATTATTTTTGCAGTAATGTGATATTGTAATTTAATTTAAATTGAATAAGTAATTTGAAATTATTACATTGTATTATGTTTCATTTTTGCTGTAAGACATAGCTTAGCATACAGCTTAGCATACAGCAGGAACAGCCATTTACATGATTTGTGCACTTTATTGAAAGCCAGTTTTGTAAGAAAGCATCTGCTAAGAACATAAATGTAAATGTAGACGTGTCATGTACAAGATCATGAAAAATGCATTACCACTGTCGGCTAAGCACTCGCCCTTTTCATCAGTCTTGGCCGCCTCAGCACTTTGTAAGAAATATAAAATAGACTTTGAAAGAGAGAGGCCCTATTTTCTCTGGCTCAGATAGAAGCATTAGGATGAATTTTAGATAGTTTGCATATCCTTTCTATGCATATTCCTTTTTTTTTTTTAACTGACATGATAAACCTCTGATCTCGCTTCATTACTTTTCATGAAAAGGTTGTGCCCTGTGATCTGACCGCAAACAAAAACCAAGGGGACTCCACAGGGATCCATTCTCACTCTGTCACCTTTCACAAAGAAAAACACAGCTAATGCATGACTACTACATGAAAGGGGGAGAAGAGGAGGACGAGTCCGGTGACAACAGACGTATCTCCTAGCCAAGTCTGTCATCTCAGCACTGTAGAAGAGTGTTTGGAAGAGAAAACCTATAGACAGACCCTGTTGGGATGGTGGTGGGGGGTGCGAAGGAAAAGGGATCCTGGGAAACGGGCGGTAGTTATGGCTTGGGTTACTTGTGTTTCGGCCCTCTCCGCCCAGGGGGCTGCACCGCACTGCCACCGTCTTCTACTCCTGTGGGCGTTTCAGACACACTGATCCAGTCGCCTCAATAGGCTCGGGTTTCCCGCTTCCCGCTGGCCGATGCAGGCCGCAGATAACTTTGTCTCCATGCTTGTATCTTTTATCTCACATCTGGGAGGCTTGCCTGGGAGCTGGATGGTGACTACAGTGCCTGCTTTGTCTTGGCTCTTGTCATTACAAGGCTCAGGTTGCGGGCGGAGCTGGTGGACCTCCACCTGAGCTCAAGAGCCATCCCATCACGCGCACTCCCAAAGATGCTCGGCCGTTGGGTTTTTTGTTGGGTGGATTGGGGTGTGGCCTACCTGGAGCAGGTTAAAGTAAGGAAAAGGAAAACGGAAAAAAGTAAGGAAAAACACACAGGTCTTGATGACTTGGCAAGTTCTGGTGGTTACTTAGAAATTATCCCTATGTAATTGCTATGAAAGAATGTTGCCTGAACGTTGGGGTGGATTTCACTCCACCTCCCCATATTAGCTATGTATATTATATGGTTGTTTAAAAACCCTGTTCTACTGTAATTTTTTTTTTACATTTTATGGTAGTTTTTACTTGCAGTTTTACTCAGTTTACAGTTTTTCACCGTATGTTGTAGGGTAACTTAGAGTTAACCAATTATCAGATCTTCACTTCTGCATTACAACTCCATGTTTTCTTTTCTTTTTTTAATCTGAGTATCTGCGTCAACACAGTTGTGTCTTTGATAATTCTGAGTGAGAAAGTGGTAGTATGTGATATTGGTAGGCATTGTAAGCATTTTTTTATGGCAATATGAAGCATCAATTGTCTATTTTACTTGACAGATATAACTATGACAATCCCCAAAAGTGTCAGGGGGATGACTCAAACTGTTTATCAGATCAACTAGTTAATCATAATGAAATCCTAATTTGAATTATTTTGCATGTTTGGGTCAAGGAGGTGTATAGCTTGTTTAGGCACCATGCGATTGTGGTGGCCACTGCGGAACGCGAATTCCCTGATAATACCTGAAGAAAGCTAACCGTTACCTTTTCCATTCATCAAATGCTGTCGCTCAGGTGGTGTGTGCATTTTGGAGACTTGTTTTTGAGCTAATCACCTGAGCCATGAATGCTGTGTGACTATTTACTCTGTAGCAGAAGGAAAGTTTTGATATGATGCTAACAGGCTAATCAGCAGCAACTATCCTGAGCTTAGACATCATAGGCAGCAGAGAGAGAGTAGAAAATGTAAAGCCTATCAAAACAATGTATAATGTTTAGTAAAAAAAAAAAATTATAATTAAATAATTTGGAATGGAGAAATATATTTTTATGGCTGATGTTTTGGGCTGTAGTTTGCAAAATGGCAGACGTTTTTTGGCAAAATGGCAAAATTACGAATTGCTTGTGGCATTCATATAACAAAAATGCTATGTAACTAATTAAAGGATGTTTTGGTATCATTTCACTCATACACACATGCATAAACACAATGATTACTCTCTCTATTTGTGCCTCACTTACCCCTAAATGGTACTTATTAATACATTAAATGTACATTTAAATTTAGAAGTACACACCTGTACCTGAAGTAAATGGGTACAAACTTAGTAACAGTTTTGTACCTTTTTTCTAAGTTTTATCATATTCCCTGGTGTTTTTCTTATTCCTTTTTGTTAGAGAAAGCAGACATTCTGCAAAGAAGCCACGGATTACACATGATTCCCCTTTCTCAAAAAAAAATAGACAGCCACAGGTACACTTTGGGTTAGCACTATGTCCAAACTTCAAGAAAAGCACAGAGAACAGTGATTAGTGCTTTTAGGGGGAAGAATTCAGCGTAAGATGTTTGACAGAGTGGGGTGATGCTAAGGAAACGATGGTACACATGACGAGAAAGAAAAGAATACATCAAGCCCTTTTAAAAGAGGCCGGACAAGATGAGAGCAGCCGAGTGGATGAGAGTCTGTCACCCAATCCTTCTCCTGCGGGCCGGGGCGGGCTTATAACGCTATTACACTGCACTTTACTAATGGTGTTAAAAAAGACAAAGAGGGCAGGTCAGGGAGAGTGGGACGGGTGATACACTTAGCTTTAGAGTGCACGGCATTACCATCATTTTCTGTTTGATGCCCTCTGACAAACCCAGTCACTTTTACGCCTAGAGACAGAAACCCGAGAGCAACTCTTTTGTGTGTTTGTTATGGTAGTGACAATTAGGCTGAGGGCATTAGAGAGTGTGTGTGTGTGTGTGTGTGCGAGTCGAGAAAGGTGTTTACAAGTTTTCCTGCATATGCATGTGTTTAGTTTTACATGCATGTGTACACACACGTCAGCACGCACGAGCTTCTCGCTGCGCTCTTGCTTGTTTGTTTGCGATGGTGTATTTTCTAAGACAGGTGTTTACTCACCCCATGATGAGAAAAACAGCATGTTATCACACTGTGGAGAAAAGCACTCACAATCGCACAGCGCGGTTCCCAGCAGCCCCTAGAGGACGAGACGTGCACAGAGTGGATTTCATTCCCTTTAATCGGAGTAATCTGGTACCATGCCATAAAATTCACACTTCATGCAGCCTGAAAGTGATTATATATGGCATATGGCAAGGTAAAAAGGGTTAACGTTTGCACTCAACCTCTCTGTATATTTTCCATGCATCACTGGCCCAGATGTTTTCAGAATTTATTTAAACACTATTTAATATTTTGTGGTTAATTTTTTGACAGAAGTCTCTTATGCTCAACAAGTTGAGCAGTTATTCAATCATAAATTAAGAAAAAACAATATTATTATGAACTATTATTACAATTTATTCCTGTGATAGCAAAGCTGAATTTTCAGTTTCAATACTTCAGTTTTCAGTGTCACATAATTATTCAGAAGTCATACTAATATGCTGATTTGCTGCTCAGATGTTAAAATTATGATTGCTCAAATAAGTAGAGAAAGCCGGTATTAGCTTTCACATTTTTTTAACACCGATTAGAGAGCCGAGAACCCCAGAGATGTCTTACTGGATCGCGACCCCAAACGTTTTATTTTTGCATACAGTCAAGCTGAAGGGGTGAACAGATTTGATTAAAATGTTGCTGCTCTTTGGATACTTTAGAAGTAGTGATGATTTAGGATTTAATGCCAGTTGGTCTACGTTTTTTTGCACAGTATTGATTTTTATGGAAACTTTCTCCAAAGTGGCTCGAATTTAGGATGCTGTTTAAAAGATGTTCAACTAAATGTTAAAGTCTCTGTGATTAGCCATAGGTGTGTAAGCTGAAGTGTAATACATTAATAAATATAATTGAATATTTTATAATTGTTTTATTATTATAAAAATCTTAATAATTATAATTAAATACAGTATGTGTGTGTGTGTGTGTGTGTGTGTGTGTGTGTGTGTGTGTGTGTGTGTGTGTATACCTAAACTATAGAAGTAAATATTATACCATAAGGATTGTGCTAGTGATATCATTTTAAAAAGTTATGTCGAAGTGCAGATGCGTTTTGAAGGTGTGTGTGCTTGAAAAATCCTTGTTAATCTCTCTCATCTGCCATTACCACCCATAAAACTACTGCTGTTCCCTTCTTTTTCCCTCACACACACATACACACACGAGTCTGCAAATGTGTTGTTTTTCCCCTGCTTCCACAACCTTGCAGATAGATTGTTATTTTATGTTGGATTTGGGAGGAAATAAATCGTTTTTTTACTCAGAGGAGTATGTATTTTGGGTGAGATATTGTGTGTGTTGTAGTAAGTCTGTGTGTCGTCTGTGGTTTGCATTGTTTTAAGTGTTGTGTGTGTTGTTAAAGACGGTACGGTGTGTGTTTTAGGCAGTGGGTGTTTTGGGGGAGGTGAGGGATAAAGACAGGATGCAGAATGTCTTCTCAACAGGCATCTGCAGGTACGAGAGAGAAGTTTCTTAGCTGAGCCATTAAATCCCAGAAGCCTCATTACACTCGCCGTCAGAGCTCGTGGTGACGATGAGATCCAAACGAGCAGATTTGAGATAAATGCCAGATATCCTCAGCTCATAATAACAGTATTTATCGTAAAGTTAGAGAAAAGTTCATTTAAAAGGAAAAAGTCATAAATACAGTGGTGGCCAAGTGTCTGAGACTACACTGACAATCTGGGATTCAAAATCTGAAAAGTCTTGTAAAAAATGTTTGTATTGTAATTTTTTTCTGTGAATGTTTTTTTTTTTTTTTGGAGATTATAAATATTTTAAGAACGCATAATATATTGGTTACTGGACAAAATTTTTCTTTTTCTTCTTATTATTTGGTATCATCCAGTATAGTTGTTATTGACATTTAAGTGTGGTTGCTAATTTCCCCTATTTTTTACACTTCGATTTTTTTCAGCCATTTAACGCTCACTTGATCTCTAAAACACTAATAATTTAATAACACTGTTAACTGCAATATTCTATGTAATCTCATGGCATAAATGTACCTGAGTGCACTTTTTAGCAAGATGCAAAATATATACCAATAAATACATCAATGCAGTTTCTAAAATAAAGGAACACTAGAGGCAGTAAAACTCCGACGTCTTTTATTCCTTTTCACACAAATTTAAAGAGTTTCGATTAATAAAGGATAATTTTCGCACAATTACTTGAAGATAATCATGTTATGGCAATATTAATATGCTGGGAGGTTTGAAAACTGATGCTTTTGAACATTATAGTTGCACATATCCAGCTGCATACATATATGGGTTTACAGCTGTGGTAGGTTGTTTGTAGTAGCTCATGGAAACAGCCTGGAGAGTTGAGGAACTCTGGTTCGAATCCCATGTAACCATGGTTCTACAAAGCAGTTCAAATCTGCACATAAGGAAGTTGAAATGGCACGGTTGCATCAGCAAATGTATTTTTATATCATCAGTTTTGCATTTATTAACACTATCGGGTAGTTTCAGGGTTGGGGTTGGGTTTGGTGTAGGTTATTATTTCTAATGCGATAGAGCATTAACTTTTAGCAACAGTCCCTGGATATCTTAATTCTGAACTACCGTAATATGTACCAGAAACATCATAATAAAAACACAGCAATAAGTAGCTATTTCAACTAAATAAAAGTGTGCCAGGGTTCACAAACCAGTGTTTTAGTGCCATTCAGTGGACATTTTTCTTTGAAACTGCGGTGAAACGTAAGGCAATGTACATAAAAATGGTGTTGCACAAAACGTCCACAGAGGTACGTACTTTTATGAGACAAGGTTGGTAATATTTTGCTAATCTCTAAATTGATACCTGAATTATAAAAATATAAAATTGTAATATCATTTATTAGTTATTTGCCATGTAATAATTCAAAATAATCAACAACTGTAATCCGTAAAAATAAACTGTATCAAACAGATTCTTTAATATCACTGCTACTGTAATTTTTACTAATGGTAATGGTCTCAGTCTTTTAGACCACACTGTCTATAAAAAATAAGCACAAAACAGCATGTTTATAATAAAATAAAGTAATTTCTGACCCCAATTTTCATAATTTCTTCTGTCCTGTTCTGATTGATTACAGGCAAAAAGCCCAGTAAGTATATTCAAAAGATGAATATGCATAAGCAGTTAGTACATACAAGGATGTAAACATGCAGAGTACCTGAACTGAGGAGTGAAGCCATTGTGTGTGTGTGTAAACATCCTCCATTAGTAGCCCATTAGAGCCGCAGTACAATGACAGAAAGCATCCCAGCACATCTGCTATCTGAACATGCTTTTGATGATAGAACACAGATTTGTCTGCTGTCCTTTCATTTGCCGGACTGTAATGGTCACTTCTATATTCTACCACATTCTTTCAGTGACTGAAAGGTCTCACAAAGCAGGCCGAAGCATAAAAAAGTAATTAAACAGGAGGGTGTTCTGTCACAGCAAGGAAGGGAACTTTTATCTAACAGCGGTCCAAAGTAAATGAGGACACCGTGTAAAGAGAAGGTCAATGTGAACATGTGAATACACAGCACCTGGATAATTGCAGACACACAGACCTACTTACCTAAACATATAACTAGACATTTGTGTTAAAAGAGGAGCTAAAACAGCTATTATTTTTCCTCTCACACAGGGCACATGTGTTTTGTCCCCCGGGTACTCTGTCCTATTCTTCATCTTTTTTGTTTGCTTTATTTTTCTGAACCCCCACATACACACACTCACACCCACATACCTTGACAGCGTTTTTTTAGCCCTGGCCAAATGTCAGCTGGGATAACGTTTGCATAAATGCTGTGATAGAAAAATTGCTCAAACAGAGTTGAAATAACAAGAGAGATTGCGGGTAGTTGTGGGAGGAGGAGGGGGCCATGGAGGTCTCGGCGTCTGCCTGACACAAAGAACAATAAACATGTTCCACATGGGGAGAGGTGGTCCACAGACCAAGCCCAAGCTGAGCGTGTGGAAATGGGTTCCAGACCCAGAGCCGTCGGCACAAAGGACCATTCTCACACACATGCTTACAAACACACACATGCTAAACTGTCTACCCTCCCCCTCATTTAGGCATAAACATCAGCATGGAATGTGCTGCTAAGCCCCTGACACCAGAACTAACCTGCCATCAAAACCTCAAAACTCATGTGGGCCCAGCACATAGCCTTGCAGCATGCCTGAGGTGGTGATGCGTTTGAGGGAGAATTACACCTGATGTGTCTGAGGCTTGTGCCAGGTTATTAACTGGCTATGTTTGCCCTAAACTATTATAGCCAGGTCATTGGTTAATTGCAGAATAAACACACATATTTGCTTTGGCTGGAACTCAACTAAAGGTTCAGGACAGAGAAAACCAACAAGAACTTCTAAATGAGGGCAAAACTCCACAAGACTTTCAGACACTGTTTCTGTTTGACCTGGCAGAGTTAGACAAACTTTAGCATCTGCTCTGTGGCAAAAAGCAATGTAAAATATAATGAATGACTTGGCTCAAAGTGCAGGGCTTTCTAAAGATGAATAACATTGTCTTATTTCTCTCTCCTTCCGGACAGCTGGACTGTCTTTATACAACTGTAAACCCCCCACCCGACCCCAACCTTCAGTGGTTGTAGTAATACAATCCTTAAATGTTTCATTTATAAAACCCTCAAAACCACTTTTCCACTTCATTAGTCCAATTCTGAAATTCACAACATTGCTTGAGAGAGACACATTAAAGACTCTAATAGTCAAATTACTTTGTGTATACCAGCCAGAAGCCTCTAAATACCATGATAAATCATGGATTCTGTCTTATCTAATCTAGTTGCTTGGTTTTAACCTCTTCCATTAAAGATGCTTCCTACTATGGCCTGGAAAACAAGACTCTTCTACGTGCAAACATTTGTTAAAGGAAGATCTGAAATCTGGATCTGAGGCTCTCTGTCCTCCAGACACTGCCGTAAATCACGGCACTTCAAACACCGACTTTGACCGCAACACCAGGAAAGTTCGGCCTGAGAGTCACCCTCCTTCTAAACATGCCAAACTAGAGTGGTTTGGTCTAATTAATTGAAGTCCTGTTGGAATGATAGTGGCTGAAGAATAAACCAAAGACCCAAAGAGCCCCAGAAATCCAAAGATGGATTTTCTGCACACATAAAATCCTCCAGATGGGACGAGAAAGAATATTATCACACGTTTAGCATTAAAGGCATACATAGTTCTTTGCTTCGCCATAATTGCAGAATTTTGTACTCTTTAGAGGTTAAAAATATTGATGTTAAATTATAGGTTCTTCAGATCTCTTTCTGGATCTCTTTTAAATGAACTTGCGGGACGTTGCCCAGAATTTACTCCTAAAATAAAACAGAAGAAACTGACATAAAAAAATAAAATAAATTGAAAAAATCTAAGGGAAGTAGGTACATAGCTCAGATCATTTGGTTCACAAGAGTTCATGCTTTTTGCCATTTGATTACACAGTTTATCTTGACAAGTTTTGACAAGCTTGGCAGTTTATCTTGACAAATCTTGGCGATTTCCTATGAAGAGTTTGATATTGAGGGCCTTATTTTTATAGTAAAGTTTTGAGTAGCAGAAAACTTCAGCAAAAGTCCATTTTGTTCTCCATTAAGTTTCATTGTTGTCCTTAAATCAACATATCTCCCGTGTGATTTTTCTTGCTTGAGAGAAAAAGGCGAAAGAAAATGATATTTGTAAACCTAATAAGGTTCTTTTTGGCACCAGACTGTAAAACCTTTCTTTGGTTCTAACTGGATTGTAGACATGATGAAAATATCCGACTGTGAAAGGGAGACTATACAGCTCATTTAGAGCTGATGTGAGATCAGATGTTGATGTAGCAGTGGAGAAAGAGTTCAGGGAGGTCTGATCGGGACTATGCTCTGAGGACTCGAGGAGGAAGTAGACCAGTGCCTACAGTGTGATTGATGAAGCGAGCTCACCTAACTGCACGCATTAGCTCTCTCTAAACATTCTGAGCTTACTTATTGATATTTCCATCTGTCACATCCCACCCCCACCACCGTACCCACCAGCCATCGGCTGTAAGGTCATTTTTTATACCAAGATACTTTTGAATCAAATGGAATGACGTGTTGCCTCAGTGTGTCGGATCATTTGGCCTACTCCTCCGGATTTAATGACATCTGGGAGTGAAAGAGGGGACGGGGCATTGATATTGATTTGTTAAGGCTTAATGCACCATATGAATCTGAAAGAGATATGCCTGACCCGCGGAATGTGTAGTAATGATAACGCACTTTGCATTAAAGGACCGCTAACACATGTTTTTATGGCAGGGTGATTAAATTTAGAGTTCCGTAAACATCAGGAGGGTCCTATGGCAGAGTTCTGCTCCCATTACTCTACGCTCAGCTCTCGATATCGTTTACTGGAAAGCCGTGATTAAAGGCAAACTGACACAAAAACTCATAACAAGAAAATAAGACAGAGTACATGCATCTCTGGGGAGAACGAAACGTTTTCCCCTGCCAGGGAGAGAAATATCGAGGTGCTTTTTGCTGAGGCGGTGTGAGATGAACATGGGTTGTTTTTCCAAGATGTTTTATTGAGCTTGTTGGATACAAGGCGAACTAAGACAGCATCAGTGATGTAGTCTAGGTCATCGATCATATGACATGGGGGTTTCATATATTGCTGATGGCCAAAGAAGAAAGTGACACACAAAATTGGAGAAAGGGATAAAGTCATGCAGTGTGAAGGGGGTTGTTCTCTGAGCCTCGGTGATAAGGCAAGGAGACGTCTGGAGGAGCTTCAGTTTTAGCTTGTGCTGCTACAGCTGGTGTTTGGCCTGGCTTGGCCCTTTGGCAGTAATTCCAGACCTAGATTAGCTGTCATCTGATGCCAAATCTCACTTCAAACCCCCGCCTACTGCCCCCTCACCCCCTGGCCCTGTCCCTGCCCTCTATCCCCTCAAAGACTTCCAGAAAACAGAGCCATGTGATGTTCTGATTAATGTAGACTTCACTCACAGTCTGCAAAGCGAAGCAGCTTTTGAGTTTTCTTTGTGTATCATGTGATTAGATTTTTGGGGGAGGGCGTTTTATAGTTTGTAAAAGTCTATAGTTTCATTCCAAAAACCTGCCTCCAGATCATAGACGTGGTCCAAATGCAAAGACTTTTCTAGGTAGGCAGTTTTATGCTTACTGCTAAGAAACCTTTTTCGGACAAATTTGGACAAATTCAAAAGCCACACAAAATTAACTTGACGAAAATGTCAGGGTGGTGTAATATATTATCTCTTGCAAAAAAAAAAAAAAAAAAAGCAGGGGTGTGGCCTGCACTTTTCTGCATAACAGTCTCTCAGCTGGAGCTTTTGGATCTTATGAATGTAATTTTCACACTGTGGACAAAATTAAAGGGTTTTAATATCTCAAGTTCATATACATGCATGTGTCTTTTATTATGTCTGTGTCTACAATGCATCCTGTTTTTTGTAAGGTTAACACTGTTAGGGTTGTTGGATCAAAGACCTTCCTTGTAGAATATTTTTACTAAGTCAGGATCAGTAATATGAATTAATTTAATTAAGAAAAAAATATTTTAAAAGTCAGTGTTCTTTTATTATCTCTAGAGAAACCTTTTTCTGCAAAATCCAAGTAATGTATTATGAACTAACATTCAGAAACATTTGGATCAATTAGTCTCTTAAAATATTAAATTTGACCTTTTTATAATATGTAAAGGTTCAGGTTGTAAAATGTCATGTGGTGCAACTCCCCAAAAACGTGTGTAGATTTATGAGTAAATAATTCATGATATTTGTGAAAAACAAACACATTTTTGAAAACAAATGTGTATAGACTCATGTATTCAAGACATATATAAGGAAAATACATTATTACTTTTTATTTGATGGTTACACTACATGACATGCTTTTTAATATTTTGTGTCATTCTTGCATCATCTGTGTTTTTATAAAGCATGAGTCACTGACTGTGTAGAACGATTCAAATCTGTCTTTTATGAGATTCTATTTTAGTATGAATGTAGGCCAGTTGGCACAGACCTTTATGTGTATAGGGTTTTGTTGACTTTGAGAATCTTCTAAATTGGATGAAGCACCCTGGTATGTCTTCTTTTAGTGTGAACACTTGATTTGAGTTTGCTGTCTTATGTTCTGTACTGTCTGTAGTGAAGGGGGCTGCTTTGATGGCATAGAGAATAGAGGATGGAGCAGGTGTGTCAACTGCATTGGTGACAAACCATTAGAGTCTCTCGGCTGGAGCCGTTAGATCTTAGTCATGTAATCTTCATAGTGAGGACAAAAAAAGAGGATCTGAAGAACTCACACATGTGTGTCTTGCTGTTTCTCTCTACAATACTTCTTGTTTTCTTGAAAGGTAAAAACCACATACAGTATTAAGCTATGGCTGGATCCTATCAGATTAGTCAATAAAAAGCCATATTTAATATCAGAAAAATAAAACAAAAACTATCTCACTTTTCAAGCAAAACTACTGTGTTTCACAGAAGAAAGACAAACATGTCACTTCAGGGTGAATAAATTGGCTTGGGGTGAGTAAATGATGACATAATTATTATTTTCGGGTGAACTCTCCTTTTAAGTATCCAAATGCGTTTTAGTACCAGTGTATGTGTCACAGACCCTCTGAAGTAAGTGCAGTTTTTTTGCGTCTCGAGTCATACCTTCCTGCAGGTGCTCAATTTGTGTCTTAAATTGCCCCAGCCAGCAAACTCATTTCAGAAGAGCTGGGCTGAAGCCAGACCATGTGAAACCCCTTAATGAAGTGGCTTTTTCTCTGTGAAGCCCTGTCAATCTCTGCTCATCCACTTCCACTTGGTCATTCCAGTCAGTTCAGCCCTTGGCTCCAAGTCCCCCTCAACCAATCCCGTCCTGTCACATACAACATGGAAAATATCTCCACTATGAGTGACAGGAGCTACTAGCAATTTCTTTTTCGAGTTTTGTGTTAAAAGATGTTACATTCTCAATCTTCTGCCTGTCATTGTGATATTTTTTTTGCAGTTTTGTGGATCTCAAGTAAGTTGTTTGTGTTTACTTTTTCAGATTCTTGCATGGTGAATACACAGTGGAGGTGGCCATCAACGATTACCTGGACATCTACTGTCCACACTATGAGGACCATCTTCCTCAGGAGCGCATGGAACGCTACATCCTTTACATGGTCAACTATGATGGCTACACCACATGCAACCACCACATGAAAGGCTTCAAGCGCTGGGAATGCAACCGCCCAATGAGTCCGAATGGGCCCCTCAAGTTCTCAGAGAAGTTCCAGCTGTTCACACCCTTCTCTCTGGGCTTCGAGTTCCGTCCAGGCCATGAATACTACTACATCTGTGAGTAACCTTTTCCTTTCTTACACTCAATCCTCAATTTCGAACCCTGTGTTTTTTTGTGACCAGGTGTCAGTATGGCCCCAGGGTGCAATCATTCACTGAACTGATGGTTCTTGGGTTACAGGAATTGGGGTGTAGAGGGCAAAGGCAGACTTGATAAGGACGTGCAGACTTCACAACAACATCTGATCAATAACATGTGCCACATGGTTCAGTCTGCTGAATCCTGTTATGTGGTGTCTAGAGACATACGGCTGAATGAACAAATAAAATACGTGCCAGTCAATCTTTGGTTAATGCTATAACAATATGGTTTAGGGCACTGAATGCAAAGTGTAACTGAAACTGAAAATTACAGGGTACACACCATGAATTTAGATAAATCAAATTTGTTATGCACAATGTTGTATACAGTGACTCATCTAGAGTGGCTGGGTTTTACCAGAGTAAACAAAGAGTAACATACATGTATGTCTCCTGAAATTTCCCAGATATGACTTTAATATATATATGTATGCATTGCTTCTCCTCTTTTTTTGGGACTCAAACTCTTGTTTATGTGTCCATGTTGACATATACAGTACAACATTTCTGCAGAGTAAAAGTATGTTCTTTAGAAAACTTTTGCCATTTGTTATGGCATGGCAGGTGGACCACTCTTTTTCTGTGGCAGCCACTGTAGACATATCAAAATGAGTTAAAAATTAAGTTATTACCATAATTTAAATTTCTGCAGTCCCTCCAGAAAAACATGTTTATGCGATCGCCTGATTTAATGCATAAATAGCCAAAGGCCGCATATTTATGCGGGGTCGCATTTTTTCAAATACGCCGCTCTTTTGCCGCATAAATTGCCGATTTCAGAAAGCGAAATATGCGGGGCTAGCATGATTTCATAATCCCTGTATTTTCATTGCAAAAAACTCACATATATGTTAGCAGAAAGTTTAAAAATGTTCCGTTTACTTCACACAAGTAAAGCGCCATTTCCCCCCTAATGCCATGGGAACCTTATGAAGTGACGTAATTACGTGACGTGAACATCATCTGCAAACCCTGCGGTGAAACCAGGGGGAAACTTGAAGCGCGCAAATCATTCTTATTAGCCAACAAAAATAAATGCAAAAGAACGCGCGAAGCAGTTTCCCGATTTGTTACATGACAGTGGAGCCAAATTATATTGCGAGAACTTGCGAAAACTGCGGTTTGATGAAATAGAGGAAAAAAAGGTGATTCCCCCAACACCCCCTTCTCACTAGGCTACTAACACTGTTGTAGTTTCATTCAGAAGTTGATGCATCTTTACAGTTGTAAGATTGTTTTTTTTTTTTGTTACAGAACAGTACCAAAAACTTACAGTTGTAATTATATTAGTAGTATGTAAAATAATTTACGTTCCTGTAAGAGATTGCAACTTAAATATTCTGTGATTTAGTGTGCTCGTTTATCATAGGAAGTAATAAGAAATTACTCTTTACATTTAGGTAGTAGCCTAGTGAGAAAAAGGTGTTGGGGGAATCACCTTTTTTTCTCTTTTTCATCAAACCGCAGTTTTTGCAAGTTCACGTGATTTCATCGCATAAAATTGCAAAAATTTCCCGCATATTCCATCGCATTTTTTAAGAATACGTGCCGCAAAATCAAGGATTTTTGCCCGCAACAATCACAACAAAAAATCTGCGTTTTTCTGGAGGGACTGTCTATGGCGTTAGTTGGATTCGCATGTGGTGCAGTTAGAGCTGGAGACATTTATTATAGCGATTTGAATGTCTAGGAGTTTAATCAGAGTTGTCGAGGCAGAAAGGCCAGTTCTCCTGAACTCTCTTGGGAGCAGAGTTTGGCAGTGTCCTGATGCGTCCGCCTGATGAAAATGTCAATTTGTTGAATGACTTGTGCACTATTAGCTGTGCACTTTGCCGCTCTGGATGAGATCGGTGCAAAACCAGTTACCAAGGCCATCATGCGTAACTGTCTAAATTATGCTGATTGGTCAAATCATATTTAACAGAAGGATCCTGAAGGGGGTAATTGCATCCAAAGCTTCTGGGGTGCCAGCAATTACCATTTTTCAGACAACAACAGGTAAAAGCCATTAACCTGGAGGGGGAGTTTTTGGCTCGGGATTGTGCCCGGATGGCATGCCTGACACCTCGTCTTCCGGAGGCAGCCCGCCCACTGCCTCAAGGTCACACCATCACCTTGCCGGACGAATCGAGCGGGGTTCTGCTTTAAACTCTTCTTTTGCTCTCTCTTGCATGACAGGGGGGAATTTGCCGGTGTGCATCTGGTCCTGTTTCACTAATGGTCTTGTGAAAGGTGTCCTTTTGGCCTGATAAAAAGGGCTCCCGCTGGGCACAGGCAAAAGGAAAAGGCTCAGGGCAGCAACGCAGGATGCATTAATGAGGCAATATCTCCTCTTTTTGTTTTTCCCCCCTTATTTTATTCTCACTTATGCTTTTTTTCTGTATTTATGTGTGTGTGTGTTTATTCCAGCTTTAAGAAGAAAGAAGGGACTTTGAGAGCAAAGTTTTCGTGTGATAAAAGAATGCAGCTTTTTATCCTAAATGAATGCAGCTCATTAAGTAGAACAGCATGATTTTTACCGCTCGACATGCTTGCAATGTACGGGTTGCCTTAGAAATGGCACTGTGCCCTCAAGAGCTCGGCAGTTCAGAGGTTTGGGGCTCAAGGGGACCCAAGCTGTAGCTCTGCTTATGACTATAAACCTCCCATTGTGTGTCGGGACACCTGATCCTAAAAGCATAGTCCCACAAATTGCCCTTTTGAAAGCTAAAAGCACATTTGTCCTAATAATCGCTGAAGAGTCATTTCTAATGGTTCATGGCCATCTGTTCTATATAACAGTCAAAGATTTAGAGGCCAGAAATACTAAACAGATTTTAAGGTTAGGTATGAAAAGCTGAAGGCTTTCTGTAAATAAAGAAGTACAGTAGTATTACCTTTACTATTCTAAAAACGTATTGTTGATAATGGTAACTTTTATCAACACCTCATGATCTTAAAGGGTTCGTTCATCCTAAAATGTATATTAAGACCTCTGTTTATCTTCGGAACACAGTTTAAGATATTTTAGATTTAGTCTGAGAGCTCTCAGTCCCTCCATTGAAACTGTGTGTACGGTCTACTGTCTCAAAGTGTGTTCTGAAGATGAACGGAGGTCTTACATTTTGGAACGACATGAGGGTGAGTCATTAATGACATAATTTTGGATGAATTAACCCTTTAATGAGACAGCTCACCTAAAAATTAAAAAGTTATTCTAAGCCCAAGTAAGTATCATAAAGAAACAACTACTTTGCAAATTGGTGGTAAATTCGTACAATTTAAGTTGTGCGAAAGAATATGATTTTTAGAACAAATAAAAAAAAAAAAGTTTGGGGGTGTTCTGACCCATGCCCTACTTATAAACCTAACTCTGACTTGGCTATAAGCAGATTATACAAAAAGGTACGAATGTGATACAGATTTGTTAACAGTTCACCAAAATATAGAATTGTTCTGAATTGCTGTGATGTTTTTTTTTTTTTTTTGTACAAACCTTTCTGACATTTTTCTTCAGTAGAACAAGAATCTGAAAAAAACAAAAAACTTACACAAAGTTATTGTGTGGCTTTAGAACACTTTGAATATAGCGCACAAGTCTTAATTTTATGGTACTTTTGGATATTTTAAAAGCTCGAGACTGTAACTTCAGTTGCACTTTCACTGAAAAGAAAAGAGCAGCTCATTACTGAAAAAGAAAAGGTTTTGGAACAGCACGAGGATGAGTAAACAGACAGAATTTTCATATTTGAGTAAACCATCCCTTTCAGGTTACTGTAATTCGGAAACGTGCTGCTAGCCTGACCCAAAACAGGCACAGGGTTTCTCAAATGGGTATCGCTTCAAATATCATGGCTGTCCAGGAACTTGAGGTGGTGGGCGTCACAGAAATGTCGCTAAACCAGTGGGGCGTCCAAGACCTTCCTTCCAGCCATGGGACGTTGTCATCCCAGTTGCGAGGGGAAAACAGAGACACAGAAGCGGGTCAATCACAGAAAAAAGAATGGAAAGAAAGAACCCAGGGTTCAAAGTTTGCACTCGAGGCTGGGTGTTTCTTATGCCTGTCCTGAGCTGTTTTTAATGTAGTCCGCCCTTTCGCTTGGTGCGAGACCCGCTATTGTGCACATTTTGTTTCAGACAGCAGCCTGGGCTGAGAGTACTTAGTCTGTCTATTCATCAGACGAGGCCATCTCCTCCTCCAGAGAACTGTTTGGCTACTATCAATATTGTTGCTGTCATGGCCCCTGGGGTTATGAGGCAAAGGGCTCTGCCATGGGGTTACTGGGTGGGGGTCACCGAGGCTTAGTTTGGTTATCCCACAACAATAGAGGATGTCCATCACCTTTGGGTGAACCCCGCCTCGACCCACAGGAGTGGGTGACTGAGTGAATGGCAACTGTGACATTCTCACAGGCCTCTGTGCTTGAATACAGCTAATGGGAATTTCAAACACACACACACACACACACACACACACACATACACGGTACATCAGATGTCTGATAGCCCACAGAAAAAAAACTGTTTTATTTAAAAAATCGGAAAAAAAATCTCTTTTGTTGTCACTTTTCTTCATGCATGCAAAATGATGTTCATTTCTGTGTGTTTATTCAGTTTGATCATTTTAATTACACCTAAATAAATTTTAATGATGAAATGTCATTTGTAAAATGTTAATAAACAGCAATCAATTTGTAACATCACAAATGTCTTTACTTTCATTTTGATGCATTTTTGGCTTAACCAAATGTAATTTCTTTGGGGCAGATCTGATTGTTGTTGTTTCTTTCTGACCAATAAAATATGCCTGTGTGTTTAAGAATGCAACTGGAAAATAGTAGTTGTGCTACTCTTTAGCTTTGATGTGTTTTTACATACAATTTTGTATACTTTTTATATAGTATTTTAGAATATTTAATTAGTCTTTTACAACTTAATGATAATGTATACTCGCGCTATTAAAGTGCCATTGTGTACATGGTATGTCAAAGTACCTTAAAAAAAAAAAAAACTGTACAAAAACAGTAAAATGTAACCTTTGGGGAGGGTTTTTTTTACAGCACGTGGACAACTTGTGCCAATTTCACATCCACACACTTGAGAACACCTGTCAGTGCAGAATTCACCCAAAATAAGCTTTTTGTGCAGACTGCATCAGCTCTCCATTAGCTGAGCTGCTGAGTGATTTGTGGTAATTGCTAAATGAATTTTTATGTATCTGAAAAGCAGTCAGAAAAGCATTTCATGGCAAAAAAAAAAAAAGAAAAAAAGAAAAAGTGATTTGTTTTCAATTTGCAATCTTAAAAAAATTGCCAAAAATCCATTTGTGTGCTTCAGAGGGAGATGAGGGGAAACGAGTGCCAGAACGAAGTTACACTTTCAATGGAGAACTGACTCAAAGTGTTTCTCTTGTGTGTGTGTGGTTGAGAACGAGAGAGACTCACATAACAGAGTAATGGAAATGTGTCCATTGCTCTCAAGGCAGCTGTTGTGTCTGGTTCAGAGAGTACAACAGCTCCTGGTTGCCATGGTGTCAGAAGACATGGCCTTACCTTCGAGACTGAATCTCACGTGCGTTTACTGTCAGAAGCACCACATGGCCTTTGTCTTGACTTTTTCTATCTTGCAGTGCTATTAAACTGACCCCAAACCTTTATTAATCAAAGACTGTTAGTCAATAGTTTTATGTTGCACTCACATCATTTGCAGTTTATGATGAGTAGATAATTTTTTTAATAATTGAAGTAGACACCTTTGTGTATTGTATGATTTTAATAACTATTTATCAGTAATTAAAGAGTTTATAACACTGTGCTCAGAAGTCTTTACTGAATTTTCTTTTTTTTTTTTCTTTTTTTTTTTTGTAACCCCATGGAGAAATAGGAAAAAATCCTCACAATCAAAGTGGTCAGCATTGTGCTCTATTAGTGGAACTCAGTTCTTGGGTTGGTTGGCTACTCTGTGATTTAGGTCAACCATTCAAATTATTATACTTTAAAGCCATTTCTAAATAAATCACGTCAAATCACACAGATTTATCAGTCTGTAATTGTCACATTTTCTGTGTCTCCACAGCCTCACCACACCCCAACCTCGGTGGGAAGCCATGTTTAAAGCTGAAGGTGTACGTCAAGCCTACGAGTAAGTGTATCCCAGTGTCTGCTCTCTGTTTGTGTATGTTATTTATGGTGTTACTTGCAAATAAGTACCAGGAATATCACATCCCAGTCCTCGTTTCCAGCTTGATTTAACCCAGCAGGTCAATCCTGGGAATTCTGGGGATACCTTTATTAACTCCAGTGCTTAGCTTTGTGAAATTTATGTTCAGGAACTTCGCTCCCATTGCTGTAGGCCTGCACTGATGACTAAGACAGCTTGTTTTATGAGGCTGAAGGTTTTATGGGGCCGATCATTCATGATACCAGAAACAGGAGTGATAGTGTTGCCCCTTGAGGGCACTTGCTGTAGGAAGCTATACATCTTACACAGGCCAGATAACAATCAAAAACTTTGACCTGCAACTAATCAAGCCAAGCAGGTCAGAGCTTGACACCAGGACACATGAGCCACCGACACCAGGATAGCCTGCAGTTAAACAGAGAGGTCTTGGTTTGTTTAACCCTTCGTCACAGGTAACCATGCCAGCTATGGTTAACAACGCTTAAATAACTGTACATCATGACTGCGATGTGTCAGACACTTCCAGAATATGTTCACTAAGCCAGGCTATAATATACAGCCGTCGCATTTATCTCACCTAGACCTGCTCATCCTCAAGAACCTGGAAAATAGTTGGAAGTAAAAATACAGGTATGCTGCAAGACGTGAAAAGTTGCAGAGTGATTTGGATGTTGTCATGACATTTTTCCTACATTGTTAAGAGAGATTTTTTTTTTTTTTTTAAAGGTTCAGTAGGGACGTTTCCCCAGTAAGGTGGAGAACTAAGAGCCAGTTTGTATGCAATAGACAATGTATATTATTAGGTCTATGGCTTGACATGTCCTGATATTATAAAGAAAAAATAGTTACACTTTATTTCAATAGTCCACTCTATGCATTCTTCTAACAATAAGTACAGTACATGGCAACTACTCTAACTAGAGTGATGGTAGAACTTTATTTTACAGTCCTGTTCCTCATGTACATGTACATACTATGTACTTATTATAGTAATTTAAATAACTATGTAATAACTAGGTACTAACCCTGAACCTACCCCTAAACCTAACCCTTCCCCATGTAGTTACTGTACCTTGTATTACCAGAACTTTCTTATATAAATACACTGTAAGTACATTATAAGTACATTTAAGTACACGTACTGTAAAATAAAGTGCAACCAGCCAGTAGACTTTTAGGTTAGGGTTAGTAGAATAAGTTGGTATGTGCTTGCAAAGTAACTTGTCAGTAGAATATGTTTGAAAATTGTCAAATTAATGTGTTAGTAGATATTAAGAAGACAGACTACTAATACTCCAATGACTGCTAGTTTACTAGTAGTTGCAAAGTTACTTATAATGAACTTTCATCCACCAAATCATGTCAACCAAGTGTTGTGCAACCAACATGTAGAAAAAAAAAACATCAACCAGGAAATTATGTCATAGATCGGACCCCTCCGGACCCTCAGGTGTACTAACCCTTTAAAGGGATTCACCAAAAAGTGTGTAAATGCTGTCATCATTTACTCATACAGGTTTGGAACGCATTGAGGGTGAGTAAATTATATTTTTGGGAGAACTATTAAATCTAAACTTTTCTTAACATTTTCAAAACCTCATGAAACCAACATGAATACAGACTATTCTATATTTATTTGAATCGGAGAATGTGTAGTTTGCGATTCCTTAATGTTTATGAAATCATTTAGGAAAGTGAATCTGAATTACAAAATGGCATTTAATTACTTACAATTCCCATCCCTAATTTCCAGGAGAAACCTCAGCTCAAATGACAGCCCATTAGCGTGATGTAATTGTTAGCAAACAGAAGTGTTCCAGAGAGCAGTTCAGACAATCACATGCAAATTGAAATAAAGATTCACCTCTCCCTCTATCATTTATCTGCTTACAAGAGCACTCATGACTAGATTCAGCTTCTCAGAGATGATGTACACTGCCTCTCACAGCGATTAGATCTCATGAGAGTATGAGAGCCAAAAAACTGACTTTAGTTGACTATTTGAATTCCAATTCATGGTTCTCAACTTTTGTCCACCATTGGGCTTCAGAGGTGGAGTAAGTTGTTGCGAAGGCCTTAATATTGTTTCATTGGGGTGTTTTCATGAAATATTTATGTGCGTATCCAGGATTGAAAGTAACGAAAAGTACAACATATGCCTGTCAGTGAAAATCTTCATCATCCGCCGTGACCCCTCTGTGTCTTTGTTTATTTTCCTCCTCTCTGACGGGGTGGAATCCTACTCTAAACCCCAGACTCCATTGTAATGTCTTTAGGGATCAAGAGAAGATAATTGTTTGACCTGAGACAAAAGCACAATGAAAAGCAGGCTGGGAAAAAGTGCAAGCTTGGGCCAGGGGCTATAAGAGGCTGCAAGTAGAGACTAAAATATGCAGAGCCTTTACACAGAAGCTTCATCCATTTGGACATACTGTAAATGAGATGAAGTTGTCCAAATCTGAGTGAAAATAGTATATCAAAGGTGTGATGAGGAAAGGGCATCTGATGCTGCATTTATGGCGCATATTCTCTCAGAGACGACTGGAGACAAATCTATTTCAAAATATGCTGATATGGCATATAACTGTCTTGAATTATACCTTAATATTTATCTTGTGGCCCATGCATAGTGAAAAAAGAGAGAAATGAAATAAAGCTGCTCTTAATTTTCATTGATGACTGCAGTGTTAATAATTTTAATAACAGGCCTATAATCCATTGTATAAATTAATAGACCTGCTTTAAAATACCTTTTTAAAAACATTTTCAATGAGGAGTAAGCTAATAGCCTAATCTTTTATTATCCTCACAGAGCATCAGTTATGCGGTGAAGAGCTATGAAATTATTGTGGGGCAAAAGTAGTTTAATAATAAAAGTAACCTAATAATAATAACAGCCCTAATAATAATAAGATTGTAACAGGCCTACATTAATTGGAAATGCCAAATCCTCTTAATATTTACAATATTTGATGCTTTTGACAATATCTCTGGCTATAGTTAATTACAATAATAAAAAAAAAAACTATTTTTAAAAAGTAAATTTTCAGCATCATTACTCCAGTCTTCAGTGTCACATGATCCTTCAGAAATCATTCGAATATGATTAGATTAGTTGCTCAAGAAACATTTATTATTATTATCAGTGTTTAACAGTAATGCTGATGAGTAATATTGTGAAAAGCGTAATTTGTTTTGGGATTCTTTGATTAATGGAAAGTTCAAAAGAACAGTGTTCACTTGAAACAGAAATGATACGCACACGCATTAGTCAATATATATATATATATATATATATATATATATATATATATATATATATATATATATATATATATATATATATATATATATATATATATATATATATATATATATATAAACATGGCACCAGACCAAATCATATGATCTGCCCCTGCAATTAATATTTTCTGTTACCAGTAAAAACCCCGTAATCCATGCTTTTGTTTTCTACTGTAAGCAATGTCAAACATACAGGAGGAGTCAACAGTAACAAAATTAATTATGTATTATGATTATTAATGTGCAATTGTTTCTTTTTCTTTGTTTGTCAGATGACTCTCTGTACGAGTCTCCAGAGCCGTTCCTGACAGACGACTCCAGCGGTGGTTGGGCATTAACGGCCAGTCTGTGGCTCATGCTTCCGCTGCTTCTGCTCCTGTGCCCCTCATAGCATCATAACCCTCTGAGTCTGACCACACCCACCCCACCTGCCCCGCCCCATCCTGCATCACAATGACACATCCCGCCCCTTCAGTTCTGGAGTCCAGCCAACAGACATTGATAGCAGGCTGCAGCCCTGCAGGACATCTGCTAACCAACAGTAATTTGCATTTACAATTATGCTCCGCCCAAATTCCCAAATTTGGGCATTCCTGCATAGGCGCTCTTGCTCGACTGACAAAAGACGTGAATTGGCCAACTTTTTTGTGAGCTATCTACTTTTCTGCCAACATCCAATCATCATCTGCGTGTCAGGAGATAGATTTAACCGAATGGCTCTGTTTGTCTGCGTTAACCACCTACCTGAGCCTTCACTGTCATCTGAGCTCAATTTTCACTTTGTGAGAGCGTGTGTGAGTGTCTATGCTCGTGTTTGCATGTTTGTTTGTGCTCATGGGAGCGTGTATGCTGATGTTAGCATATGAACAGATGTACAGAGCAGTCACAGTCCCTTACAAAATTACTAGAAAAAACTTGTTCCATTACTCACTAAGAGAAGAAGACAGTTCTGTCTGTTGATCTGCCAAAGAATCTACTTAAACTTTTTTTAATAAGGGGAGTGGGAACAATACTGGCTTTGGTAAGAGATTACATGCAAACATGGAACATTTCAGGCTTTTAGATTCATGAGAGGGGAGTGACGACAGTGTAGATTTTTCTATTATGATCTTTTTTTGTCATACAAAAAAAGAAGAATGTTAAATAGATACAAAAAAATGGCCTTTTTTCACTGGTGCTCAATCTGAAATGAGTTTGTCCGTCTTGAACTGCAAAGAAAATAATTTTCTTAGTTGGTATTTTTGACTTTTCAAAAATATTGTATAACAAGTTACATTTACATTTAAAAGCTGTATGAGATTGTATGAGATTTATGATTTCAAATGATTAAATCTTACAGTGGGATGCACCGAAATGAATACCGAAAACCCAAATTCTGGATGCTCTTTGCCGAAAACTAAAACTGAAAATGCTTTTTAATAATATGTGTTTTATTTCATTAAATAATATCAAATAATTTTGTAAGACTTTTTAATTTAACTCAATAATTTTATTGATACTGAATTTAAAAAATACAAAGCAATAAAATAACTACACTTTTATTGAAGTAACACAAAATTGGACAGAAAATATATTAATATTACATATCATTATATAAATTGTATTCAGTTCTATGCAACAAAATCTGCTTTAACTGATTTTTTATTGTATTATTATTATCCAAATTATGTATAGTCCTACAAAGCTATTATTATCAGAGCATGTGAGCAGAGCGGAGTGCTGTTTTACCAGCGTTGCCCAGTACAGCTGTACTACACCATGTTACTGCACAGTAGCGCCGCTGCAAATAGGAACAAGTAAGCTATACTACATAGAAATTTACTGTAGGCCTGTTATTGGAGCAGACTTTGTTTTTACGGGGAGCATGAGCAGTGCATGATTGTAAAGTGCTTTGAGTGTACAGCAATATACAATAAAGCGCTATATAAATCCCTCATTCATTCATACATGAGTGGAGTGTTCGCATGGGTCGTGAGCAACTCAACTCATAGAGTGGAATATTGAACGGAGCGTCACACCACGCATTAAACAAGTCCATATATATAATAAGTAGGTTTTTTTTAATTTTTTTTATACTTTTCAGTGGCTGAAATATCGGTGCATCCATAGTCTTACATTGAGTGACATTTTATTTACCCTGCTGTAAATTATGGAGCCCCTAAAGTGACATTTTCAGGAAAAAAGAATTGCATGTGCTCAAGAACCTTTTCTCTGAAAATGTTCCTGTTTGAAAATTTAACTTGTGCACATTAATATTTTGTGAGGGGGAAAAAAAAGTTATATTCCACTGTGAATTAGATTCATTTTGTCTATGAGAAAGTTCCTTTTGCACATGTATCACAGAAGAAAATATTGTAGGATTTACCTTTGCTAGCAATTTCTAAGTAAAATTTGTTGCAAAGTTGAGCAACGCATTAATTTAAATGAGATATTTTCAAAGACTGAAATAGCATTTTCTTGCTAAACATGCTCCAATACTTGAGGGGCTCCATAGCAAATAATTCTCTCTGTTTGATGATGATGATGATGATGATAATTAATAATAAGATTAGGAGAAATATTAAAAAAAGTAATTATTTTTTCTAATGATATTCTTACATTTAGTGACAATTTTATTTACCCTACTAGAAAATAATGGTCTTAATATCTTACGCAAACTTTAAAAAGACAAAAATACAGATTAAGAAAATATATTTCTGCAGTGTATACAGTGCCGAGTGGAAGAAGGATGTCTGTGTCGAAGAAGTGTTTGTTGTCAGGTCAGCTTTCTAACTTTCGTCCCAGCCCGTGTCGCTCTCTTGTTCTCTTTGTATCTGCCTCTCCCTCTCTCTCTCTCTCGCTCTCTCTCTCTCTCTCTCTCTCTCGCTGTCATTTTTGAATGTGGTCTGTTCTATGTGCTGCCCTGCCATGCATAGATCTCCCACACTTGCACTTGCTCCCTTTATCCGTGCTGAGGAGGGCCGCTGAACGAGAGGCCTCGAGACGCTGAGCGCCCGGTCACTGTGACATTGCTGTGACATCACAGGCTTCGGCGTAAAGACTGACGCACCGAGGCCTAGAAAAATAGAAACGCTACATGAGAGAATCCATATGAGGGACTCAAAATCCACAGAGCACTTCTGCTTTTGAGATAATTTCATGAAGAAAAAAAAAATTAACAGAAAGGAGAAACTATAAAGATGTGGGAATATTTGTGTGTCGGAATTGTTTTGTGACTGTCAAAATATGTCATGAAAATTTCAAGGCAAATCGGCATGGATCATCTAAGAGAAAGAACAGCGGTTTTTTAAATGTTTGTTGGAACTTTTATATTTGACTTATTCCCGTGTTATTTTTAACTTTTCAAAAGAGCGGCAGAAATTATTCATATGTGATATGAGATTATAATGTAGACCCTTGAATTATTAGAGCAACGATGGTACCAGTTCTGCAGTTACATGAGTCTAGACGAGTCAGATGTTGCTGTTGTTGTTGTTGTTGGTGTTTCCTGCTTGTATCATGATGCATTCTGGTACATGTAGTCCTGCTATGTTTATTTTATTGTTTTCCTCCAAGTGTTACTATGAGAATATTTTTATTTGTTAATCATGTGGAAAAAAACATATTTTGAGTTCCTATAAAATGTTCAAATGCTCTGGCAAAGGACAACTGCAAGAAAAAGGGGAAAAAAACGGAAATAAAGCTTTTTTGTTTAAAATAAACTCTTTTTAATGATCAGGAAATGTGAGTTTGAAGACAAAATGTTTTGAAAGTACTTTGGTACTTTCATTCAGCAAGGATGCCATTGTTTATTAATACTTTCAGTACTAAATGAAATATAAGTTTATTATTGCCTTGTATAATGTATGCAGTATCCACACCTTAAACAAGGCAGTTATCAAAGTTTTGAAACAGTTTTCATGTCAAGAGTGCATCTATCATGTCTCGAATTGCTCCCTTTGTAGGCAGCTCACTAGGTTTGGAACAGATTGAGGTATCTCAAAACCTCCAAGACTAATCTGTTTCAGCATTTGATGAGCATTTTGTATGATAGATGTTTTTCATCAGGGTTACTTGTATTCTGATGAAAGCAAAGGATCTCGAACCAGGCCAAATGAGCTCCAGAGATGTCTTCAAATATAAGGTAATGCATCAATCAAACAGAAACCAGACATCATGAAAGTGCTTCTTTGGTTTTTATGTTTTTAAGAAAGAAAGAAAGATTATCCACCAATTTATCCGTGTCATTCAATAACTTAATCCCTGCTGCCCTTGTGACCCTCCAGGACTCTGAACATTTCCTTCCACACTGACAACACTTTTGCTGTTTCTAAATGTCTCCTTCCCTTCCTCTATTTGTCTCTCATTGACACACACAAACACCTTGCATCCAAAGACTCTACTATTTGGGAGCGGATGGCAGTAAATGCACCTGAACGGCTGTAGTTTGCAGTAATGTTTGTGAGAGGGTCAGAAAATGGAGGCTAATAGCCTGAGCGCTGAGCTTGGTTTCATGCAGCGATGGAAAGCACAGTGCCAGGGGAGTCTTACTGAGGAGAGATAGGGGTAATTGTGGACAGATTTGGACAATTTTCCCCCAATTTGGTATTATCTGTTTCCTACCAGAAGGCTGAAACAGGAAATGATCGAAGATTCTAGAAAATACCCCTTTCCATGACACCAGAGCCTCTTGGAAATTATGCATCTTGAACATCGTCCATAATGCATAACATTATGAAATATGAAGTATTTATACGTACATCGATAAATACGGTATGAAGGGCTTATAATTCACCATATGGAAAACATTTAGTGTCAGTCAAATGTCAATAACATCACGTAAATCTGTTTGACAGTTACATTCCCTTATAATGTCAAAAGAACAACTCAGTTCCTATTGCTGAAACATGAAGTTCATTTATTTTGTTTATTTGTGTGGGACCGACTTTACACACGCTTTCAAACAAACATTGTAAGCTACAATGAAAGGAAATTGTTTTACATTTCGCACCATATGCACTAAGTTTCTTTGTTTTTTAATGGTTTATTTCATTCAATTATCTGCATCATTTGCAAGGGGTCAAAGGTTAAACTGGCGTGAGACACCGTGAGATTGGTTTGAAACAGCACACTTAGCATTGCATATATGTGCACTATGCACAGTATGTGAATGTTCTCTATGCATGGAATATATGGATGAGTTCACATTTATACAAAGAAAAAAGCAGTAAACAACTAGAAAGCACTCTGTGGAATATTGTATGCCACGTTGCAATGCTCTCAACATGACCTTCCATTTAGTTTTATCAAAGTGCAGATAGTTTTTTGAAAAAAATAAAAATAGATATAGATATAAATAGGTGTTGAACGGCAACACATTTATTTAGCACAGTTTGCAATTTAGTTTACACATTTTAATTTGTTTTAATGTTCTAGCGGTCCCAATATGTGCTGTGTGATTCTTAAAGCGCATGTACCCAAATCACTAAATTAGTAAAAACCAATTAGTTACACGTTAAAATTAGTGGTTTCATTCAGACTTGTTGAGCTTTATTATTTATTTATTTATTTAAGATAATTTATTGTGCAAGATCATAAACAAAAAACCTTTCCAAACTGCTTGCCCCAGTGCACAATAATGATTTATAATTGATGCTGTCAGGTCAGATTTTGCGGCAAGTGTCAGTTTGACATTATTCATCTTTGCATGGTTACATCACATCCTTAAAGAAAATGAGGTCTGACTGTTACAGTGCATGTGTGCTGGGAGATGCATTAATAGTTCTGACTGCTTTTAGCCATTTTGGTAACTACTGAGCAACATTTTCAACAATGGATCATTCAATAAGGCAACCATTGGAGCAATCATCCGAAACCTTGCCTAACTTCTGTAACCTTGTTTATTTCAAAACAGGTAAAACAGTTCCATCAAACCATCATATTCATCCATGCTGAAGAGCTGATCCCAAGGTCAAATCATGCAATTACCAAAACAGTGTTCCTCCGTGAGCAGGCCAAATCCACCTTTAATAATTTAATTAATCTACACAAAGTGTGCAAATGAATCATTTTGTCAGTAACTCTTTTTTTGGGTCAACTTTCTTCATCATTAACTGATAAGCAAGACATCACTATGGGATTGTGTGTGAGGACTGAACTTGGTTATCTGTGACAGTACATCGCTAAGCCAAGTACGTAAAAGATTTTAGGTTTCTGATGCTCAAAGTATGCTGGAATTGTTTGTTTCAATCCGGATGTAAAACAAAATGCATGGATGAGGAGAGGCACTTTAGTTTCCTTACTGTACTAACTTATCGTAAATTAACAAAACTGATTTTTGACAAGCTCCTTTTCACAAATGATAATTTATCAGTCAGGACTTCATGTATGATATCCAAGGGGCTATTGATACTTTTTTATATAGAGAGCGTGATGTTATTTTTGTGTTACATTATTACTTTTTATAGAATGTTAAAAAAAAAAAAATTACAGTACATTGTTACTTTTTATAGAATGTTACATAATTTATTTTCAGTACATTGTTACTTTTGCATTACATTGTTACTTTTTCTTCTTCTTGTTTCACTTCTAAAAGTTAAGTTACTTTCACATTACTTTGTTATCCATGTTCACGTTATTCATACTTGGTTGTTAATGGAAATTCAGGTTACTTTTAAATTCTATTCTTACTTTTTATGTATTAAGTTACATTTATGCTACATTGTTACTATTTCTGGAAATACATTTAGGTTTCCATGTCACATGCTTTCAAAAAAATGGTAGAAAGTCAAAGGCAAAGTTGCACACGGTGACGCAATGAAGAATCAGAATCACAACCATCAGCCCTTTGCTATCATTTTCCAAACCTCCCACTAACTCATGTGTAACAGACAGAAGAGTGAGGAGTCTCCTAGAAAGCACTTTGCTAATTAGCATATTGAGTGCTGTATCTCTTCAGCGAGATGAACTGATTGGTATTCTGGAGTCCACCAGCATCTCTCATCTCCGGTAAATTTGCTGTGAAGGGTGACTGTGTTCCTGTCGCGTTCCCGTGTGCTGCCACTCCACTATCCTCTCCTGCGATAACAAAGCTCAGCTTGACCTTTTAGCAATCAAAGCCCAACAGTTGATGTTGTATCAAACTCTCAGTGTGAGATGCCAATGCTCGGTTCAGGACAGAGCTGGTAGATTGCACCCTATGTACCTCCTAACAAGATAAAGAAGGGGCAACTAAGATGTCTTGCTCCTAACAAATCAAGCCCAGCAATCTCATGGCCGACACAGTAATCCTGTTGCCTGTCATCCTGCATGGACCTAATGCACAAATAACACAAGATACAAAACTAGTTAAAGTCCCTCCGGCTGGATCTGTACAACCATAAAACAACCCCAGCAGAGACTACTGGGCCTCCTGCAGAATGTCAAAAGAACACTTCATCCAGATTCCGAAATCCTGGAGGATTCCTAATGTGGAAAATGTCAAGGAATCCAGAGGTCAGGATTGCTGCATCCCAGGTGTCCCAAGTATTTTCTTGATTCAGGAAGGTCTTAAATAAACACGAGAATGCCATTTGATGAATCTCGTTTCATTAGAGCAATTAAGCATGTTTTGAAAACATGACTTTTTGAAATGTAACATGTTACAAAAATGTTTTATTCATTATAAAATGTAACTAATTATATGACATTGTTGCTTTTTAGAAAATGTTAAGATACATTTATATCAAATTGCCCCTGGACTTTTCACACATAAAACATGTTAAATTACCATAAAATCACCAAGCAAAATTGTTCCATCTTTTTAACTGACCTTAAAACATGGCATTGTTTTATTCATCCACCTTCACACATGATCTCTAAATGGTAGTTTATCCGTAAAGATTTCATGTGTGATATTGAAGGGACTATTGAAAGTTTTTTTAAAGAGAAAATTAAGTTACTTTTGTGTCACATTTTTACTTTTTATAGAATGTTAAATTACTTTTGTGTTGGTACTGTATGTTAGCTGTCATCATCTATTTTGACAGGATCGTAATGTATGCAAAAAATAAACCGGGCCTTGTTCTGTAGATCAGCGTCATTTCAGGGTAGATCATTTCTGAGTTCAGATAACGCTCATACAATGACTTGTGTTGGGAGCTGACTACAAAATACTTCAGTAAATTTAAGTTTGTATTTAAAGTCAAATAGCAAACACTGGAGGAAAGGCACTAAAGTGGTGTTAAAGTGTTCGTCTGTGAGTATTTGTTGGCAATTTACAGAGTAGGCATAACTGTTTGTTTTGTTTTTTATCCCAAATAGTTGTTGGGTTATTGTGAAGTGTTACTGTAAATAAATTGCTGAACAAATTACTGCAAACAATAAAATCCTGGCTGCCTTAATTGTTAGTCAGTGTGGCTTTATGTGCAATTTCTAATTCAATTAAAATAAACTGACTCAATAAGGTGTTTAATCAAGTTGACATTATCAATTAATGGGGGAAAAACATGTTATCATGACTACAATTTATTATGATTATTTTTTTACAGTGTAGAAAAAACAATCTACTGTAGCCTATCTAAAAACATTCCTTGTTTTAAACTCAACAAAGATTAGGAATTATACATAAGGCTTAGGAATGTTTTTACGTTAATTATGTTACATTGTTACTTTATGTGAAAATTAGGTTCCTGTGACATTGTAGCATTTTAACAGCAAGTTATGTTGTGTTACATTAAAGTTACATTACTTTTTTATTACATAATTAATATTTTGGGAAACTTAAGTATGTGTCCCACTGTTATTTTCTATGGAAGGTATTTTACTTTTGGTTTTCTCACAAACATTTCCCCCAAACTCCGGATCGGAAGTGGATTTAACAAGTAAAGCTATTCATAACTTGTCATTAAAAAAAATTATAATAAATAACTTATTTGATTATGTATCATGCATTATTTAAATTTATTACCTTAATTTAGAAAGGTGAGGAGATGTTTCAGGGATGAAATAAGATCGTTCTTTAATCTAAATTGGGAGTGGATTTGTACTATCACATCCATTAAAGAGCAAACACATCCCACTTCTTGTTGCACTGCACAGTGGATTCATGCAATCGTAAAAGAAACTACTTTTCCATTTGCTTTGATAGTTTTATTGTTCTTGTTTTCTCATGCTCTACAAGATATGCTTGAAAGAACACGAACTCCAAAACATTTCCATCGGCCTGTTTCTCTCTCCTCTGCATCAGGGCTTAAGCCCCAGCAGTAAGCAGATACATCGCATCCTGTTTGCCACATTAATTTCCTGCGCTTAACAATATTTTAGCATAATTAACAGGAGTGAGCCAATCTGCCGCTCATTGATTCCTCTTCTTTCTCTCTTCCTCTCAGAAACACACACTCAAAAGAGGGTGAAAGTCTGCCTTGCTTTATTAATGAGGACCATCTGTGCAGAGGCACAGTGAAGGAGAGAAAGAGAGGGAATAGATGGAAAGAAAACAGAGAGGGAGAGAAGAGGAAAGTAGAGAGTGTTGAGAGGGAGCTGAGAGAGCTCAACAGAGGAGTTTGGGGTCTGAACTGAATCTGATCAAGGTCCTGGGTGAGTGTGAAGTCTCAAAAGGCCGTAGGAAGACTAGGAGACAACTGCTTTTCTTCCATTAATGTCTTAAACTCATTGTGATAAAAGAATAGTTCAACCAACTGTTTACTCATTCTCATTATCGCCCCAAATTCTAAGATTTTACTAAAGAGTGTGAAGATAGTGTCTAAAAATAAATTGCACATTTTTCATTGTTCACTGTAATAACAGTCATTTTGATTTTGTGCAGATTTTAAATGTTGGTCTTTACCTCACAAAGCCTTCAGAAGACTTGTTACACAGCATACCAGTCATGCAGAGTTCTTACATTATATTTTTTTGTGCATTCATGATATTTATATTAAGCTTGACAGCTCCGGGGTACTCTGAATATTGTTTTATGTTGCTCTAATTTGTGTTCCATTGATAAAAATAACAGCATATGGTTTTGAAATCACAGGCCTGGGTAAATAATGCCTTTCATTTTCATTGGAGAAATGAACACTTGAACACTTCAACAATTTTTCCCATATATTTTAAGACTTTGTATAAAATAAGAAACTGAAAAAAGAAACTTAAGCAGGTGTTACAGCTTATTTTGTTAGCTTTTTCATTTAAAGGCTTGAATGCAGACCTTAACTTTAGCTCAAACTGATGGTTTTGTGAAGAACATCAGTAAAGAATGGGGGGCAAAAGTCTTGCCACCGCATTGACAATCTGGATTTGTTCTTTTATTTAAAACTAAAATTAATTAATTAAAATAAAAACAAAAAATAATAATAATTCTGTACCTCCGATCACCAATAAAACCAGCAATGAGCATTATGCTGGAGAACATGATAATCTTTTTGATAATGTTTTTGTGCAGACAGTAAGATTTGTAACTTTTGGACCCCATTGTATTTTATTATATTGTATAGCATTATCCACAAACTATCATTAATTTAATTCCAACAATTATTAATGTTGTGGAACTTTTATATTTTTAAACATTCATATCTGAATTTAAATGATGTTATGTTATCAAGGAAAGCTGTTAATAATTGTTACCCAATTCTCTTTTCTTCTTTAATTTGTTTATTTATTAGTGTTGCTTTGCTCCTTTCTTTCTGAGGTTTTCAAATGGAAATAGTTAGCTGATGTAACATAAATTCATTCATCATTCACCTATACAATCAATGCACAGCAGGTAGAGGAATTAATCATTGTTAATGAACCCAAGGCAAGCTCTTAATTAGACAACCAACTGCAGGTTTGACCCAAACAGATCCATAGTGGTTCATAAGAAGTCGATAAGAAGTTTGCTAATGCCGACTATGATTCTTTTGAATTGAGATATGCGGACGACGGGATCAGCTGAAAACTCAGTACAGTACAGCTCTCACCGACTGCCTGAATAATAAATTCCACCCTGCAAACATATTCAGTCTAATGACCGGCCCCATGGAAACCTTGTTACGCTTTCGCAGATCCATTTTGTTGTGCACCAAATAAAATCTTCTAAAATGTACAGAGCTCCACAATCACTGTAAAAAATCATGGATTTCTGTTCGAAATTTCAGATCATTCTCTGAATGTTGGATGTATATGCTGAGCAGCAAATAAATGCATAATGGTGGTGGGGTGTTGCAAAATCATGTTTAGATTAGGTATTTCCACCAATGTAGCTTAAAAAAAAATCCAGCATAACAATCATGCCCAACTCAAAATCCTACTAACTGTCACCACAGTAATATAGAAAAACCTGCAGATATAAGTGGGCAGGGAAATAAGCTGATTTCCATTCTAATGGACGCTCTCAGAGGAAGCACAACTCCAGGCACGGAGGTTTCTCGTCGGCTTACTGGTTAATGAGCTCAGTTTAGAGATGCACGAAGAGCATTTATGAGCATCCACAGGGAAATACCCAACAACCCGATATCGGTTTCAGAATTTGTTAAGAAGAAAAGCTCTTTTTACGTGACATGTTAATGGTTACATGTAATACAAAAATATCTCAGGAAAGGACAACTAAAAAGCACAAATGCAAAAAAACAACAAAAAAACAACACATTCTTTGTATGCACATGGGAGGCGGTGAGCGTGCCGTAAACATGACACACTGAAGATCACAACCCTCAATCACAAAGCACAGGCTGGGGCGAAAAACATGAAATGTCCTCCAGAGATGCTGTAATTGTCTTTTGCAGTAATCCAATTACCTTTTTCGCTCTGATTATATTTGGAGAGTATTATGTTATGTTTTTTGTAAAGGGCAAGCTGGCCATGCTATCAAAGTCACGGGACACGTAATTATATCATACCACTGGGTCACCATTGTAGGCTACGGGGGGCTCGGACAGGACTGGAGGAAGATTTTGTGTCTCTGAAAGCCGAAACACAGGCCCCGTCCACACATCTGAAGAGCTGTAATTAACCAAGGTCACCTCTGAGAACAACACACTGATGGAGGTTTATCAGCCTCCGCTTACACAAAGGACTAAAACCAATTTTGTGATGATTAGGTTTTCTTAACCAAAACTGCTGGTCTACTGGTGTGAGTAAAGCAAGTAATCTGCATAGTGATATTTTGGTTCTTTTGTAAAGAGCTCCCCAGTTCAAAACACTGAAGGAAACACTTATGAAACACTTATTAAATGCGCATCTAGACATAGTGCTTTACCGGAACGGACAGCAAACTGAGATCCAATGAGACAACAATCTAACTAACATTGCCAGGTGTCTTTAATTATGCACTATGTACATAAATGAAAATCACAGAAACAAAAAATAATAATAATAATCATAATAATCATTATAGTTGTCATATGCTGTTGTTTTTTTTGTTTGTTTTTTTCATCCATCCATTTGTCGTTTTGTTTTTAATAATGCAGGGATTTTTCAATTTACATAAGATCGATTTTTTTTTTTTAGATCAATGAAAATGCTTATTTAAATATTTGATGTAATTTATTTTAGCAATATCACACCAGTTGCAGTGCGATATGGCTGTATATCAGCACGGCTGTGGCTCGGCCAAAGGCAGAGGCCGCAGGTAATCACAGTGTGCTGATATACAGTTATATAACACGGCTATGAGTGTGATATTGTGTTTATACAGCAGTTTGATGGTACAAGTGTACTGATGACAAAGAGACGTCAACGGAGTGTCTTTAAAACATTCTTTTCTGTGAACTACTTCCTTCCACCTCAGATTCAAATCTCAGTTTGAAATGTTAAAACGTCACTTTAGAACTAGAAGGAACGTTAAGTTGCTTCATTAAAAGCTTATATTGCATTACTGTATTAAAAGCTCCCTGTATGTTTGTAGAGTTTTGTGAGAGAAATTGAGTAACCAAGTCTGATTACCTGCATCTGATACAACATTCATTCTTTATTCTCATTCAATCTCATATTCACAATAAAACAGTAGTTAGAATTTCAAACTGCCAACACCCCTGTTTTTTTATTTTATTTTGATCCAGTCGGATTCGAGGATCAGAAAGAACTGTTTATAAATATTTATAAATTTGCTCATTATGTGGTTGAATAATTAAAAAAATTACAAATTAAATAACATATTTTCAGTCAAAGACATACATCTGAATTACATTTGAATTATTCAATTAATTATATAGAGGGATATGTTTATATATTTGTAATTATGCCATATAGCAGTTGATTCAGATTGAAGTATTCAACTCAACTAATCTATAGGTTATGATGGATAATGAATATATTTTTTAAAATAAATTGATATCCTACCCCAAGGGTGTAGTTTTGACTAGAGAGAGAGAGTGAAATATTTGTATTGTATATTAAATAAATGTACATTAAATGTTTATGTATAATAAACATTAAATGAAATTACCTAAAAGTGTACAATATGACACCTAAAATAAAGAAAGAGAAAGAATGAAAGACCAAACTACCCATCTAGTCCTAATAAATAGTTAACAGGCTCATGAACAGGCTGCCTAAGGCTCATAAACTAGATTTATAAAATGCATATGTTGTGCATGATTTCTATATCTGAAAATGCTTCAGTCATTTAGCGGCTCATTAACACCCGGAACCAGACTAAAACTTAATCCTCATGACCGCAGCTGCATTTGCTTGCTCTTTTTAAGGAGATGTTTTTCTGTGTGGCTCTGTGATCTGGTCCACCACAAACCCAGTCTGCTAATGGGCCTGTGGCCTGAGCCGCAACTCTGTAATCTCACTAATTGCTAATGTGGAACGATGAAACATGCATGAGCTTTTGTTCTGCCTCATGTCTGAATTCTTTCTCTTGTTCAGCAGAACTCTGATGACTCTCTCGCTCATTCTCTCTCTGTGCATTTTCTCCAGCTGCTAGAAATGGTCCATTAGCCAGCCCCATATTTCCCCTTTAGAATCCAATTTGTGGATGTAATTGCACTCACTCAGTTTTTTTTTCCTTCTTCTTTCTGTAATTGTTCTGCGTAGTTTGTGTAGTCATCTCACAGAGTGAGCCTTCAGTGTTTATTATAACAAACAGGGTCAAGAGTTTGATTGGGTAAGCCTTTCGCTGAAACATGCAAAGCGATACACGGTGACCTTTACCCTCTTCATTTCTCTTTCCCCCGATGCAGTGAACTCCCCCATGAGCAGGAAGTTGGGTTAATAATGCATTACATGCAAGTGAGTTTCAATTTTTATATCAAGTGTTTTGACATTCGTCTCCTGTGATCTAAAGCAGAGCTTCTCTACTGGTGGGTCACAACCAAAAAAATGCTAAATACATCCTCTAATCTTTTCAAATGTGTGACAAACAAAAACAAACAAAAACATTTGTCCAGTCTGCTTTTCTCCATGAATAAGTATTTAAGTATTCTAAATATTAACAATAAGTTAGTGTTAGATGGCAGTTAATATAAAAAATAGGGAAAATAAGCATTTATGCAATTAAACTAAACTTTTTTTTTAATTTACTAAAATAAATAAATAATCATAATTATAATCATATTTAATCTATTATAGTATTAATTAAAATTTTGAACCCATGCTTATCTTTATATTTTTAGTTTTATTTATTTAGTTAGTTAGTTTGAGTAATGTTATTTTTAGTATTATTTGTAACATTTCAATTTCATTTCAAACATTTCAACATTTCATAAACTTATTTCAGTTATTTGTCAAGGCAGTATTTATAATTTTCTAATACATTAAGTTTATCATCTAACATTTTTTTTTAGTTTGACTTGTTTTAAATGACCAAAAACTATTTGAATAGATTTAGTCAACAGTAACAACTGTTCTGGAGCCCCTGGTCCCCATCCACTTTCATTGTATGGAACAGAGCAACGTGAACATTCTTCAGAACATCTCCTTTTGTGTTCCAAGTAAGAAAGAATTTCATACAGATTTAGAACACCAATAGGCTGACTAAACAGAATGATAGAACCTTCATATTTGAGTGATCTGTGTAATATTTTGTTTACTCTTCTACTACAAACATTTTCAGTACTGTTGGGTCACTTGATGTCCAGTGTTGTGTCGTAAGCAAAACCGATTGTGAAGCACTGAACTAAAGTACCCGCAGATTGACTGTTTGAAGTGGTGACAAGTACACCACAATGGAGGAAAGATTGAAGACAGAAGGACGAGAGAAGATGAGAGCCAGCTTGAGAAGAGAGAGGCCTTGGCCAGAAAGAAAAAAACGATCTGCCTTTCATTTTTTTTATTACTTTCAGTCGTCTCCTCAAAAACTTACTGGATCTTTTGTCACTTCAAGAGGGCAAAGAAGAACTCACAGCACTGATTGTGAATTCTGAAGTGGTGTGAAGGGATGACGCTCTCACACACGCCGTCTGCGCAGGTGCTCAGGTGAGCAGAACTGAAATCCCCATGAAACACCCGTCCCACAAACAAAAGGGGGCAGGTGGTCATCAGTGGAAGTCATTTGCATCCATCATGTTTCACAGATGGATGCAAAGCTCTGGAGATATACACTTCCTCCTGCTCATTGCTGCCTCGGGGTGATGTAGAGATGAACTGAATGTAAAGAGACAATGCAGAGCGGAGGTGATAGGAAGCCTCAGTGAAGGGCAATCTTGCTGATATAGGTTCTGTAAGACCTATTTGGTGTGTGCAGTATGTGTCTTTGAGAGAAGGTTTAAACATATGTATGGTTGGAGGATTATGGAATAAAAAGGACCTGGTGCAGAAATGACTTGGGATTAGCAGCAAAATTCAGTCCAGAAGCACATGAGCTTGAGTCTTATCTGCGGCGCTCTGAACCAATCACAGCGCAGTTACTGCTGATGAGTTCATCATACACTTTGATTTGACTGGAATGGGTTCAGGCTTTTATGTACGAATAATAATGCTTAAAAGTGTGTCCATTCTGTGTCACTAGTAGCACTAAACGATTTTAAAAACGTGCATTATGTTTGGGTTCATATTTGATTCATTTATATTTCAGGTTATAGATATGGACGCTTACACTTCAGCTACACTTGAATTGTAAACAGTGTGTCGTGAGACAACGACATTTGCATTTAAAAGGCATTGATAGCAGTTTTGCAGCTTCAAAATCTTCAACCATTAAAACTTTTGAATTGTTATTATTTTAATGATTCATGTAATAATAATAATAATAATAATAATAATAATAATAATACAAAATAATTTTGCCACCGTTTTCTGGCAATGACCCATATCAAATAACAAAATGTTTTTGCAAGCCACTTTTTAACAGATTGTTAAATAAATAAATATGAGAATATTAATAATAATAACAAATATAAATAAATAAATATTATTCTCTTACAAAAGTGATTAAAATTAAAATTAAATGTAAATATATGAATATATACACTAAGGCTCAAAAGTCTGGAGTGGTAAGATATATATGTATATATATATATATATATATATATATCTTATGCTCACCTATGCTGCATTTATTTTATTACAAAATGCAGTAAAAAGTCATATTGTAAAATATTATTATAATTTGAAATAACTCTATATACTCTGTTTGAAATAATTTATTTTAATATATTTTAAAATGTTAAAATGTATTCCTGTGATCAAAGCTGATTTTTCAGTGTTAATCAGTCTTCAGTGTCACATGATCCTTCAGAAATCACTGTAATATGATCATATTAGGTGCTCAAGAAAATTTCTTATTATTATAAATATTGAAAACCATTATCCTGCTTAATATTTTTGAGGAAATATAGATAATTTTTTTAAAAGTTAAAGTAGTCCATATTGTCAGTTTGAGTAACTTGGACTAGTTACCTGAAGGTTGCTGGTTCGAGTCTTGGTGCTGGCAGGAGTTGTAGGTGGGAGGGAGTGAATGAACAGTGCTCTCTTCCACCCTCAACACCCATGACTGAAGTGTCCTTGAGCAAGGCACTGAGGCCCTGGTTGCTGGATATATAGCTGTCACCTGCTCCGGGTGTGTGTTCACTTCTCACTGCTGTGTGTGTGTGTGTGTGTGTGTGTGTGTGTGTGTGTGCACTGGGATGGGTTAAATGCAGAGCACCAAGTCTGAGTATGGGTTATCATACTTGGCAAATGTCACAACTTTCACTTTTTCACATAACTGAAATAATATTCCAATGGAAAATCCCATTACGCACTGCATAAAAATAATAAATAATAAATTGCACTTTGATACTATGGTATTTAAATTATCACAGTTACAATGGTATTTATATAGTATTTCAAAGCACTTCAAATTAAGTTAAGTTAATGCTGAACTAACATTACTGTACAAAACTACTTTTGTACAGGACAACACAGTACTTAAAATTGCGACAATGGTGAAAAAAAAAATTAATTTTGTTATCTTGAGGTCTTGTAAAAAACCTTAAATGTCAAGATCTAGAGAACATTAAAGTGGGATAATGAGAAAGCAACTTATGTCAAGATCTAAGTCATTAGCTTGAGAAAACCAAACAAAAATAGTAATAATGCATGGTCTCTTAGGGCTTCCATACTTACACCCTTAGAGGACAAAACAAGGGTACACGTCCTGCCAGTAGAGCGACGCTGTGTTTTAAATAGTCAAACCCTGCACTGCAATAATGACCCACAGCTGTACAGAGCCGCTCTAAGCAAGGACAAGCCTGGAGTTTAAAGAAAACCAATTAGTCTTCAGACCTGTCTTCCCTAGTTATTATTCCTGCTCAACAGGGAAAGATGAAAAGGTCAATTACACTTTGTCGTGCAAACAACACCATCTAGGGAGTTTTGAGATGCATTCTTTGTGCTTTTATTCAGCATTCAAAATTATTCAGAATTTTTTTTTTTTTTTTTTTATTTGAATGTCAGAATGAAATATCAGCGCACATGCATGGGGGGTGGATATTCAAAAAAAAGTGTAATAAAAACATAAAATAAATAAATAAATTCTACAAATGTGACACTTCATGCATGAGAAAGGCACACATATTCTGTGACTTCAGTCAGTACATGAGGAAATAAAAAATGCACCATATTATATATATGAAGAAAAAAATGTAAGAAAAAAAAGAACTGAAAAATGAAAAATGACTCAACTGAAGATCACAAGTAAAGGAGTTATTAATATATGAACAGACTGATTGGTTACTGGACTAAATTAAAGGATTAGATTACAAAAATATATATATATATATATTTTTTTTTATATAATTCTTGCTTGTCAATGTATCAGGCATGCTTCTTTTCTCGAACAGTTTAAATGTGATCTCCTTATCAGCAGTCTATCGTTTAGGTGCCACAGACTTTACAAATTGGGACGTCTTTAAAATGAAGCTCATAGATCATATCTGATGCTAAACGTGCAGAGATAAAGTGTTCTTAGAAATGCAGTAAAAGGGCTCAAATCAATGAGATATCCACTTCTGAGACAGCACGTCTCGGAAGACGAGGTCGTTTAACCTTGACGTTAAATGCTAAATATCCAATTTATGTTGGGAGGAGAGCACAGCAGCGGGGCATCGTAATCCTCTCTGACTGAGAGATGAATGCTAGTGCAGCTTTAGTGTGGGTTCAGGGGTGGCAAAGGAAATCAAATTCAAACACCTCCCTCTCTCTCTGAGCAAGAGTGTCATGTCTTTGAACTCTCTTGGTGATGCAAGTTTACAGCACAGAGAAATAGGCTTGTCAGTCACAGTCTTAATGTTGTCCGGAAGGCCACTTAGGGAATGTGAGCAAGACTGTAATGAAGTTGTAGTGCAACAAGTTGTAACAAATTGGTGGTCCTGGTTAGAGATACATACGCAAACAGTTTGTTATGGACTAGTTGTTTTTTTCTTGATTGTAAGATCTCGCAACACTAATGATCCAAAACGTACCCTGTGATTTCTTGCACTGCACATACAGAAAAGACACAACTCTGATGCCCATTTAAACACGATTTATAACACATTTATACGATTGTCCCTCCTGTAAATTACTGAACTGTGTGTTTACAGAACAGGATTAAGCACTAAAAAGTGACAACCGAAATGACCTGCAATGTGTACTTGGTCATTGTCATGTAGGTCCCCTTTGTAATCCCAAAACAGCTTTGATACGTCGAGACTCCACAAAACCTCTGAATATATCCTGTGGTATTTGGCACCAAGACATCTTGCAACATCTGAATTCAGTCATCACTAAACTGACTTGAGCTGAATAACAAATGAGAATTTTGCCCTTTGTAGAACTTCTTATATGGTTTATTGTTACAATATGGTGTATTTTTCAGAAATAACATGGCAGAGCCACTATAGGCCCAATTAGGACATTGCATGTCCACAGTTCCCTTTCAAGGGAACTTCAAACTGCGTCCTCTGGGGGTCGCTATTGGAAACACCTCGTTGTGACCCATGTCTGAAGCATACAATCTGCATGCATTGTGAGTGTTGATAAATGATAAAGCTCCTTTCTCGTTCATCTCTCTTTCTGAGGAGGAGAGAAAAGGAAAAAAGGCAGCCATCTGCCATCGGAATCAGGACCCGCCGATGCAGAGACACGGGGTAGAATGAGCTCATGAGAATACAGGTGGATCTGTCTGAATGGTTTAAAGAGGAACTTTCCCTTTCGCGCTCATAATGGCGGCGGACGAGAGAGAGCCTCGGGAGGATGATGTTATATCTTTAACACTTTCCGATAATGAGGTTAGTGCTATGTTGGGTTTTTACCCAGGAAAAGCAGGAGATATTTGAGGATGGTGACGAAGCTGATGCTGAGCCTTCTCAATTCTCCTGCCCTGCGTATGTAGAAAGAGCTTTCTTTCTGCGGGGGAGACTCCTTTCTTAAAGGGGGGGGGGGGTGAAATGCTCGTTTTCACTCAATATCCTGTTAATCTTGAGTACCTATAGAGTAGTACTGCATCCTTCATAACTCCAAAAAGTCTTTAGTTTTATTATATTCATAAGAGAAAGATAGTCTGTACCGATTTTTCCCGGAAAAACACGACCGGCTGGAGGCGTGACGTGTAGGCGCCAGTAGGCTTTTGTGTTGAGAGCGTTTGGAAGCTGTGACAATACCGTGAGGATAATACCAACCAAAACAAACCATGGCTAACAGTCAGACTCAGCCATTTATTTATGATCCAGAATCAGATCCAGAGGCTGAAACTGAACGAGAGCAGCAGCAGTAATCTGTAATTGGTAATCTGTGCAGGGTTGTCTTGCCCTGGCAACCAAAAACACACTCCTTTTGTGACATTTCGCGACGCTCTCGCTATGATCAGTGAAGTCTGTTGTGCTCTCAGTGCTCTGCTCTACGGGAGCCCGCGCTCTTCCGGCAGACGTGCCCTTAGGACCCATATAAGGAAATTCTGCTCCATCTAACGTCACACAGAGCCATACTCGAAAAAAACTTTCCGAAACTTGTGACAAACCGTAAGGAGTATTTTTGGAACAGAAATACTCATTCAAACGTACAACATAATTTTTGAAACTTTGTCCATGTTTAGCATGGGAATCCAACTCTTTAACAGTGTTAAAAACTCAGTATGCATGAAATAGCATTTCACCCCCCCTTTAATGTCCCTCCTTGCCATGTAAACCCCTTCAAGGCATAGGCAGCAGCAGATCAGGCTGTGGCTTTATTACACACGATGGTGGTGCTTCAAACATATCAGACTGATCTGCTAAGAGACCTGGATAGAGGCGATGGCCTTTCATCTGATCAGGTAGCCGAGCTGCACCGCACCACAGATCTCTCTCCAGGCTACCAAGCAGGTGCCTCTGCCATGGGCAGGACTATGGGGGCCATGGCGGTAGCGGAGAGTTATCTGTTGATGAATCTGAACTTTTCAGTATTTTCGTTGAGACGGTGATCGAGAGGTTCAGGCAGACGAAGGCGCACTCCGCTGCTTTCAGATCCTTCATTCCACCAAGGTCCAGGTCTGAGTCCGAACAACATAGGGGTCCTGGCCTGTCTCCATCTGAGGATCAAAGACGAGCACAGAGGGCTAGTGTCGCAACTCACGCTCCTCCCCCACCTGTGGGTAGGGGTAAGAGGAATCGTGGGTCACGAGGAGGTAAGCAGAACCTAAGGGATGTGATCCAGACGAGGCAGCGTTCTCGTCTGAATCGGAGTGATATCGAGCTATCTGCTCGTTCCCTTTAGGGATTTTTAACTTTTAATTTTTTTCAACAAGTTGATGTTTTTTCAATGTATGCTTCAGACACGGGTCACGACAAGGTGTTCCTCATAGCGACCCCTAGAGGACGCAGTGTCTCATTCCCTAAACTGGGAACATTCCATGGTTAAAATATGATATATATATTGCATACAGAGCCCTGCACATGACATGCAGGAAAAAAAAATATAAGGCTAAATCATGTGCACTATTTTCTAATTCGTTCCCTCAATGTACTAAAACGTGCACACGATTACTATAGCGTTCCCTCGATTTACTATTGTGTTCACTCGATTTATAAATTGTGCACATGATTTACTAATTCGTTCCCTCGATTTGCTAAATCATGAGCATGATTTAGCAAATCGAGCGAACGCAATAGTAATTGTGTGCACGTTTTAGTAAGTTGAGGGAATGAATTAGTAAATTGTCTGCACAATTTATTTATTTTACCTTGCATGTCATGTGCGGGGCTCCATAATTACAGTCCTGCATCTCTGAAGAAAACAACACTGAACTGACTAGCTAAATATTGTTTTTTTTTAGAGCTGATTTAAAGCAGAATCTGAACTGGCTCCATAGCTGAGTTTTCATAATTTTTATTTTTTATTAGTAGCTTGTGTGGCTAACTGCTTTTTCAAAAGGGTAGCATGCTGTAGTTGTAATGCTTTAAACTGTGAGTAAAGTCTTAGTCTTGGCTGACCATCTCAGTTGACACAGTAAAAACAAAGAGGGAGAAAAAAATTATTCTGCTGACTGACAGACAAGCACATTATCCAGAACAAAATAAACATTCCCTAGTCGCTGGTTTGTTCATTTTTATGGTCAGATGACTGGAGAATGGGTTTAGCTGGTTTGACAGGTTTGTGGCACAGAACATGAGTCCAGAGGAAGAAATTACTCCAGTTTTCTGGGTCTCAATCGTAACAGCTCAGCACTGAGCAGATCTCCAGTTAATCCTGACAGGACAGGAAAGCTAGCAGAGACAGCTCTATACCGCACTGCTCACTACACATATAAGTGCATTCGCCAACACGCCTACAGAGCAACATGGGGCTTAAGGAGAAATCACTGATTCTTCCACCCTAGTCGCACATTAGCGGTGTCAGGTCCATTTCTAAGCATAGTCATAACAGCGCGACCAGCAGGAGGGGGACGCCAATAAACATACGTACTGGCACTACATTTAGAGTTGTGATATAGAGAGTGGAACGGCCACCCTGAAATATGATTGCTGCCCCCACTGGATGCCCCAACACACTGGACTAGAGCAATGTCAATTCTGACGATGCCTTTATGCCATTGGATCAGAGCACTGTCAATTGCAGCCTGACTGCTGCATGCAAAGTTTGCATTTGGAGTGCTCAACAACACCATGAGATCAATGGGTTCTGTCAATGCATTGGCAAGGTAAGGTTGTTTTTTTGTTGTTGTTTTTGCCATGCAATCAAAGTGAGAAGTGCACAAAATCAATATTTTGTTAGAGCAGTATGTGCATTTTTCCACCAATGCATTGTTAAAGGATTGTGGTGTAATATTCACATATAAAACTTTAACGACAAATGAAAAAATACTGGTATAGAAAATTTGCTAATTCACAATATCAATACATCCTTTATTAAAGGTGTAGCATGGAGTCAGAGAAATTCGGATCCATATGCTGTAATTTATTAAAGAGAATGATCAGACAGGCAGAATTCAGGTAACAGCATCATGTGTGTCAAGGGATATCCAGAATCAATAACAATAACAAGCAGAGGTCGGGGCAGGCAGCAGAGAATCACAGTTGGTATAAACAATCCAAAGTCAAACACGTAAGGAACAAACATTAGGAAAATGCCAGACAGAACTAAACAAGAGTTCTCACTTATTGAGAGTCCAAACACAGTTTATATAGGGGAGTGGTAATGAGGTGGTTATTAGCCCTGAGCACGGGATTATGGGAAATGGAGTTGGGAATGGAAATACAAGAATGCCAGAGTCCTGAGTGGAGTGCCCTCTATTGGATTTCATTGGCACTCAAGCTGATGATCGTGACAGAAGAGGTCATATGATGTTGCTAAAAAGAACATAATTTTGTGTATTTGGTGTAATGCAATGTTTTGATGAGGATTAAGGTTGAAAAAAACAAGTCCATATTATTTACATTATTTTAGCTCAGTTTCCTTTCTGGAGACGCGTTCTGTCTTTGTGCTTGAAAATTCTGCCATGTAAATACCAAATCCCTCATGGCACGGGCGCAACTGGCTCTTAAAAGGAATGGGAGATGAGACTCTGATTGTTTTTTTGCACAGTATGCCCCAAAAACACCCATTACTCATTAAGAGAATAGGGACAACCCATTAAGACCATGCGCCCGGGCGCACCAACCATTTTCCCATCGTTAAACTAGAAAAAGTGGATTCGGACACACCCTGAGTGCACCTGCACCATGCGCTTTAGACCATGCACTTAGATTGTTAAAATAGGGCTCATAGAGGGAAGAGTATGACTAATTAAAGGGGAAGTTAATTTAGAATGAATGGGGAAAAGTCACGTGAGAGGAGGCAATTCTTCCATCGCAATATGATTGGATATGACTGGTTATGTTCTGCTGTGATTGGTTCATGCAATAAATCCTGCCTCTTCCCTGATAGCACACGTATATCTCAGAGATGTCTCTTGATGTCTGCATATACATTTTCAAAATACATTTTTTGCTCATCTGCAATACGTCCATAGGACATTTCCTATCAGATGTCAAATAGACATTTAGAAGATGTCTTTTATTTAAGATGTTTATGAATTCATATGTATAAATTACATCCTAAAGACGTCTATCAGATTTTTGGACACAGCAGATGCTTTCCAGATGAAGCGATCTTTAACAGACATCTTGTAGACGTATATATATGTGTGAATTAGTGAATTGGTCTGAGTAAACAATATGACCGACATCATGGGAAGATTAATTAAAAAAAGTAAGTAAACACACTTAGATATAACCACATTGTTATGTCAAAATGAGACTTAAAATGGCGTGAAAACATGATCTGTGGGACCATGGGCGTAGAGTAGACTAAGACATCCCTCACCCACCACACACACTTGTAATAAAACATAAATTCTTCCACCACAGCTTTTTTTTTTTTTAGTTTTTAATAAAAAAAAATGTCATTAGGAAAATAAAGGAAAAATTATTGGGTAAGAGTATAAAAGTAAGATATGAGACAACATAATAATAAAAGAGCCTTTCAGTTAGCCCAAAACAGTTTGTGTGTGTGTGTGTGTGTGTGTGTGTGTGTGTGTGTGTGTGTGTGTGTGTGTGTGTGTGTGTGTGTGTGTGAGCATGTGAAATTGTGTAAAAAGTGTATCAATGTTGCTATTTAAGATTCAAGTGTTTACATCAACAGTTTTTTGTTATTTTGTATAAGCTTAAATGATCTTGTTTGGGAGCGGGATGGGGGACACAAAGAGGGATTTTGCCTTGGGCATCAAAATGGCTAAAAACGGTCCTGGTGGTGCTGATGAAGCAGCAGTGATGTCCAGATTATGTGCTGTAGCCCTGTCATCCTCCAGCAAAGAAGGGCAGTGGGCCAGGCTGCTGCAGAGAGACACGCCACATACATTTTTCATTACCTTTAGCAGCTCAAGGCAAGAGGCTCAGATACCAGAAAGGAAAGTCAAGCAAATATGATCAAAGAAAAATGCTAATTTCACTACAAAATTAATATTTAAAGGGGATTAATATTTATATGGGCACATTTGTTGTTGGAGTTTTCATTTTGGCATTACAATGGTTGCTAGGAAGGTCTGGGTTTGTATAGGCCTATTTTTATTTTCAAAGCTATTTTGTTTGTGTATAAGGTTGGAGGTTTATTTCATATTAAATACATTTTGTGTTGGATTGCTTCTGTTCATGGCTTATGTAACTGAATATTAAAAGAGTTTTTATGAAAAACAGTTGGGTACAAAAGACACAGAAAATTAAGAAAAAACTATTTATATTTATATAACTATACTATACACTTAAAAAAAATAATAGTAAAAAAAAAAAAAAAAAAAAAAAAAAAAAGGGTTTCACGTCATACCGAACAATTCTGTTTCCCCAAAGAACCTTTCAGTGAACACTTATTAAAAGAATAAATGGTTATTTTAAGATCTGTCAACTGAAAGGATATTGGAGGAACCAAAATTGGTTGTTCTTATGGCATTGTTGCCATCGTTTCGAAACCTTTATTTTTAAGAGTCCATGGAACTGTTCACTGAAAGGTTCTTTGTTATTTTTAAGACCGTACACTATGGAAAACACTATGATATGTGATAAAAATATTTAGCTCTGCTGTACTTAGTCTTTAATCAAATTTATTACATTGTTCATATTCATTTCTTTGGTCTTGCTTCTGCACAAGATGATCCTGGTTGGAAAACATGATCATCAAGTTTTAAACGTGGAGTTCAAGCTGCTTGAATGCTGGTGTTATTAAAGCAAAAGGGAACATCATGGGAACTTTTATGATGCTGAGAAAAAAATGTGTGTGTGTGTGTGTGTGTGTGTGTGTGATATCAAAAGGATTCATTTAATTAATACTTTTATTCAGCAATGATGGATTAAATTAATTCAACAATGATGAAGACATTTATAATGTTAGATTTCTGTTTCATATAAACACGGTTGTTTTGATGTTTCTATTCACCAAATAATATTGAAAAAAAATGATCACTGTTTTCACAAAAATATATATTTTTTAAATATTTAATATTGTTTTCAGCATTGATCATTTTAATAATAAATGTTTCTTAAGCAGCACATCAGCATATTATAATTATTTATATAGGATCATAAAGGGATTTTTTTAAAATATATATAATATTTTAAAATATAAATACAATTACTGCTTTTGTTGGGTTAATAACTAAGTACTCAGAAGCTAGATTGTTAATTATATTTATTGAATGAATTAGGGCTGTGCGATATTGACTTTTTTTATTGTTGTTGTTGTGACACACACCGATATGCTTTTACATTCATAAATGCATTCAGGATTAATTTGAAACATATTTCCAAAAGAAAAACCATTTAGAGCTTTATAAAAAATTGTAACGTCTATAGAACAGACATAAGTCAAAATTATCACTATGGTAAAGATTTAACAAAAAGTAGATATAGACTTACAGAAAAATGTCTGAAAAATTTTTATGCGGTCAGCAGCGAGAGCGCATAAATCTAACGTGAAAGCACATTAAAATAATCCACGAGTGCGAATCTCGGAGAGAGTAAGCGCACTTAAAATGTGCGCACACTTAAAACGTGTCTCCTCTCACTTAAAATGCGTCCTGTGCGCTCACAACTCTCTCTATGCTCATGTGTTAGATATTAATTATTTTCTCACGTTTTTATTACTAGCCTTTTACCACGTGCAGTGTGAACGCTCTGATCTGTCAACATTGGCTTAGAAAAAAGACGCATCACAGACAGTGTGTGAACCTGGAGTTAGGCATATGCCCAGTCTGTTCTGTTCTCGCGCTAGGCGCTGCATTCTGATTGGATCGGATAGCAATCTGCGGGAGGTCCGGACCGTGGAAAAAGTGCTATAAAGCCATTTAGAAATTGCGCACGCTCAAATCGTGATTTTATGATGATTTCTATTAATCGCACAGCCCTAGAATGGACTGGAAATGAACAGAAAATAACTCGGGCTGGCACGGGAAAACGAAATGGGAACGAAACAGGAAAACCAGATCCAGGCAGAGCTCGGCAGTGGGTAGACAGTCAGCGGAGCAAGCAGTCAGGAGGAAACACAACAGCCATTTATGCATGTTTGAATTTGTTGTTCTGTAGCATATGCAGCAAAAATATCTAAGATAAATTGGTGGTTTATTCTTAAACCAATCAGCGAGCTCGAATAGTGGAGTTTAATATATATATATATATATATATATATATATATATATATATATATATATATATATATATATATATATATATATATATATATATATATATTGTTATTTAATTATATAAATGAAATGATGTTATATTATGACTTAGACATTTTTACATATATTAAGAATATTATTTATTTTAATAATAACTGGCTGCCCACCTGCAATACCGCGGACCACAGGTTGAAAACCAATGGTTTAGACGACAGAAAATTTGATTTGAATACAGAGAGATTCATACAGCACCAGATCTCATCACTCTACCTATTCAATCTCAGTCACCCAAATTCTAATCCAAAATACCTGCTGTACCTCATCAAGACTACCAATAAATAGTTGCACATCCCAAACACTGGCTGTCTGGTCTCGCTGATGACTTATGTGCGTTGCCTACCTGGCTACTCACCTGTGAACCTTCTGCCTTCTTCAGACTGTATTCATCTTCTGTCTTCTTCTCAGTGGACCGTTCTTTCCCTGTACTTACCAAGATAATCAAAATATATTTTAAAAAATATATATATAAGCTAAGAGACTTATCTGCTTGCATTCAGAATTTCTGTCAATAAACACAATTAACACTATCAGGGATTCTCTTATTTTGTGTGTGTGACACCTCTATAACTGATGAATAATATTTTAGCGTTTCTCAGCAAATTATGAGGTGCACATTTGTGAAAGATAAATTCTTAATGCCTTTATCCAACAATACAGAGCGTATGCAATCATAAATCTGATATGAACTGAACATGGCCCACTAATCACAGACTGTCTTTGAGACTTCATTTGAATATGACTGTTATGTACTTTGTAAACAGTGTTGTTGGCAGGATATGCTAGTCACTTACTTGGCTGTAAATTGCTGCTCTGAAAGTAATTAAAATAATTGCATCATCAAACATTTCATTTGCCATCTTTCTCAGACGTTTTGACACTTAAATGAACACGTCTAACATAATGAAATCCTTAAATGATTTCTTGTAAACTTTTCAGCAGTTTCTTTAACTAAAACATCATAAAAATTCCCACCAAAACTAGCATTTAATAAGTGAAAGGAATGTTCTGGGTTCAAGACAAGTTAGACTCTATGGACAGCATCTGTTACAGAAAATCATTTTGATTCATCCATGAGCTTGCAAAAAACACATTTACAGACACCCTATGCGGCAAGACATTCTAGGGTTTAAAAGTAAAAACATGTTTTAGGATTAAAAAACATGACTAAAAACACATCTGTTCCATCTTTATTTAACCCTCTAACTCTAGCACTTTCAATTCAATTTTAATTCTACTTTATTTATCTTTTTTATTAAAAACAAAAAAATTATATTGTATCTACTTGTTTTCTTTGTTTGTGTGTGTGTGTGTGTGTTTGTGTGTGTGTGTGTGTTAATAATATATATATATATATATATATATATATATATATATATATATATATATATATATATATATATATATATATATATATATATATATATATATATATATATATATATTGGTAAGTTGTTGTGGATAAAAGCATTTGCTAAATGAATAAATGTAAATTTAAATGTAAATGATTATAAGCTTTAAAATGGTCTAATTCATCCTTTTGGGGTTTATAAGGATATGATATAACTTTGCACAGACATTTATTCCATAGCCTCCACAGCCTTGACCCTGCGTCTGGCCGTCTGAGCATGAGTGTCTCTAGGGCTTCCCTCCCAACACCCTTGAGTCCTGACCGCAAGGCTCTGTGGCACATTCCTGCATGCTATCATGTTCCACAACACATCACAGTAGCTCCAAACTACCAGGAAAAGATTCTCCTGTGCGTACGCCCTGCGCCAACTCCACCCAGCTCCATTTATTCAGCTCTAACCAAACACCTCCACGCTTCCCCCCACACCCATTCATTCAGGGCGTTATTTATTTATTTTCATTACGTCTCCAATGACGGCTGCACTTTGATCGGCCAACACTGCATGGGCCGGCGCGCCTGTGGTGCCCAGGTGCTGAGTGAAGCCATTTCCTTTGGGCCTAATTTCTTACCCCACACAGCCCTGTTTTTGTTGAGACTGGACATCCAAGCCCGACCCCATGTGGAGCGTCCAAATGTCTCAAGCCAGATTGTTGAGAATAATTGATTGGCTAAATTAAAGTTTTGGGCTGAGATGGAGAAAACATCATGCCTTGGTTGATCTATATGTGGTTCCTATTAGAAACAGTCTATTTGTGTGGGATTCAGATAAGTGTTCATAAAAATTTATGATTTGAACTGTATTCAACAACCTACTACTCCATGAATGATTCTTTTTTGGCACGTATGGTCCACTGGAATTGCTTTTAAAACCACCTAAAAAAGTTCTGTCTTGAATACAAAGACTCCTATAAAAGATGTCACTTAAATCCATGTAGCAGGAACTGTAACAGTAAACCAGACCAACTCTTGTGGTCATCTAAATGGCTTAAAACCTGACAGGGCGCCATGACTTCATTCTCATATGACGTTCTGAGTTGGAGGTCTCCACATTTCCAAAGATCATAGTCAAGGTCTCTCAATTCATCCGATCTTGCTTTTGAACCAAATTTTCTGCACACATCTGTCTATCTGTATATGGCTTTGAAAGCAAGGTCAGTTGAGTTCTTTGGAATACAAAGTTGACGCTTTAGAACGTTGCACCGTTTGACCCAGTTCTTCAAACAAGCAACCTGGTAAGTGGTCAGAAACTTACTTACCCTTTTCACGATTAGTTTCACTGGGAACACAACAGTAGGAAAGAAATACTCACTGGAACACGCAATATTCAATCATCCTTAACCACATTTGTAATCTGGGAATGAGCTTTCTTGATTTTATAATACCTCAAGAGAGGTCTTTTGCTCAGAATTATTGAGGGGTCTAGAGGGAACATGAGAGGAACACCCGGGTTGGGTTGCCTCAGAAGGGACGGCTCTTATTGGAACCACCATTGTGAATCTTACCAGCCTGTTTTGTCCATTAGCTCTGCTGGACCTCCACTGCAGGATCCTTGGGTTGCATTTACTGGCGTTCCCACCAAGTGTCTCCCACCGGACCCGGCTTTAACTGTTCCACCCTGAATCTCCTTTTGCTTTGGGATGGGGGTGGATTGGCGTTGTTCTGTAGATGTTATCTTTTCATCCAAGTTTTTTTCCTTTGACCCCTTTCTCTTCTTTCCAGCTGCGAAAGTGTTTATATTAAAACGTGCAGAGAGCTCTCCCAGAGGTGTTGTAATAACTCAGTGTAACAGTGGGGAAAAGGGATATTTAATGTTTAGAGAAAAAATTCAAGACAGAAGGTGAAATCCGTGAAGATAAAGGGGTGTGATCAAGTGATCCAGAGGAGCGAGTTTGGTTTCTCTTGGGTTCGGCTTGATGAAGCAGCAGTTAAAACAGTAGTTTGATTACTTTGTCGAGCAAAAGTTTTCTTTTAAGATGAAGCGAGCAATGTTCTTTCTCGGTGGACTATTTTTCTTAGGTTACTGAAGTTAATATGGTGTACAGGGGTCTTAATATAGAACCTAATGTAGAAATAATCCAATGTTTCGTCCTGTTGTGCTTTAAAAAAATGCAAAGCTTGCATATAATCACTATGTTTGGGACTGCATAGAATGAATAATGGATTTTTTAAAAATAGTATGCGGGATAGAACACAGTATGCAGCAATAAATGTTAATGTAAATATTGTTCATTCAGAGAGTTGTGTCCAGTTCATATCTCACAAATAACTAGTTTTTTTGTCGCATTTTCAGTTAAAAATAATTGTGTAGTTTTAAATGAGTCAACGAAGTATTGCTACTAATGTTTTTGGCAAATGCAGCAGGTTGTCCCCAACACAAAGATATATTGTTTCTTATAAATTAACAATCAATATATTAATAATATTATTGTGCATTGAAAATACACTGAATAATATATTGTGCTGCTATTTTCCAGTATATTGAATAATATAAGGAATTGCCTTATATAAAAAAAATATGTGACAATATATTTACTTTTATATGGTAATGCATGTAATTTAATATTTTTATATATCCATCATAATATATACAGGTTGATAAAATATGGTGCTGTGTGTATGTCTAAATATTTCATGGCTGTGTAGGACATCAAAGTGCACAAAAAAAAAAATCATATACAGATCAAGTACTAATCAGAGATTTTTGTCTTGTTTTCCAATTTAAAAAAAAAATCTCTAAAACAAGACAGATTTACATGAGAAGCAAAACTGCCTTAGATATTAACACTATAATAGGTTCATATATCATAGACTGTCTCTGAAATATGATTGCATTTTGTCTTACTGTACTGACAGATGCAATCTTTAAAAAAGTAAGTCTTAATATCTTAGAGTTGCTTCTCAAGTAGCTAAATGTGTTTGTCTTTAAAAAAAATGGCTTTTTAACTGGGGCAAAGAATAAAAAGAAGACTAATTAAAAACATATTAAGAAGTCATTTTTTTTGTAGGAACTTTTAATAGTTACTCTATTCTGTGCCTGATTAGCAATCCTATATTTCATAATGCTATTAAAACCTAATGTTTTTAAAATCATGTAGTACAAATGAAACTATAGACAGGTAAATTAATAAAAATATTTTTCTTTGGTTTTTAATCAGCTTTTATTTTGAAAGCAACCCTCTCTGCATTCTAGCTTAGCATACAAATTGATTAGCCTGCTGTTATAGCTTATCCCATTACCATACACATTCTGCTTCAGAAAGCTTCAAAAGGTTTATAAAACTTTATTATTATTATTCTTTTTTTTTAATAAGTAATTAAGGGGTTGTATCAAACTCTTGAAGTTGAGTGATTTCAGCAAACTTGTCATACTGTTACAAATGTAAAAAAAAAAAAAAAAAAAAAAACAGTTTGCTAAGAAAGTTGCAACTGGTTGTAAAATGCTTGTGCTGTGTTTTAGTTGTATTTGCACTAATTTAACCAGCAGGCACCGCCAGCCTTCGAGTGCTTCAAAAGTGCGAATCATTTTGCAAAGCAATTACTCTAATTGATGCAGAGTTTTGAAAGCTTCATTTAACACACGTTAAATGCTAGAACATTAAATCTGACATTACGAAAGGCTACACCCTGGGTCCTAGACAGACTAAACTACTATAATCCCAGACACCAAATTTTAAATGAAAGAAATTATTGATGTCAAATTTACATAAAAAATACATAAAATCAATGGTATAGTAATAAACAAAACAGAACATTGCAAGCTGGCACCAGACTTCTGTAACTAAACAACTGAACAAAGGTAACACACGATTCTGGATCTTTTAATAATGAACAACACATTCGCAAACCCATTTCTTTAAATAATTTGACTCATAACTGCAAGCTGGGTAACCGACATAGTATTCCTTTGATGGTTCAGAAGCATTGGTGTATGGGAAATTTTTTTATTTATGTATTCTTTTTTATTTATTTATTTATCAAGCTGGGTAACTTACAACAAGCACTTTTTCCTTTAATAGTTCAAAAGCAGTTATGTACGCTAAAATAACAATTTATAAACTAACTTTAAAAAAATGTATTATTATTTATTTATTTATTTATTATTGTATTATTGTTGATGGGCTTAGCTGTTATTTATTTATTTATTTATTTATTATTATTTATCAATACTTTTCTCCAGGTATTAAAAAACCGAACCCCCACGAGGTGAACGTTTGCATGCAGGTTGCATACTTTCAGGTGTGTATGTGCTAGTTTGGGGAGGTTTGGCTGTTTAGGTCATGTGGGTATTCTGTGCATACAGAACATTTGCATACTGGGCACAATATACATACTGCATACTGGGAGTAGTATGGTGCTACGCTGTTCCAAACATTATCAATGAATCCACATGATTCGCTTGTTAAGCATGGAGTTTGTGTTCGTAAAGACACAAGCGCTCACAGCACAGAGCATAAATGTGTGTGGTGATTTTTTATTTTTAAATTCTCTCTCTGCTGCTGTCCTTCAAACAGTACTGTTGCTGCTTGTTCAGGTGAACAGTGGCTTGGCTTCTACCAGCTGAATATTAGATCCTCAGGCATTGGGAAGTGGTCCTATTAAAACAGGCTGTGGAATGTGCCAGTTCTCCACTGCTGTCTCTCCCCCAAATTTGACTGACAGCTGGTAGGGCCCCTTCGTTTTCAGATGCTTCAAGCTGTCAATCAGCTGTTCTTTTTGCCCCACAAGTTGCTTCCTGTCTCCTAGGATTTGTGTGTAGTGCTAATGTTAATGCTAATGTTAAAACAAAGGCAGCCTATTGGCTTCTTATTTTCAGCAAAGTGTAGCCAACAAAGAATCTGTATGTGCCAATATTTTTGTGACCTCTCTGAAAGCAGAAGGACTGTCTGATGATAAATACACATATTCATTTAATCAAAAATGAATGATATTCATGATATCTTTTTCAAAGTATTTCAAAACTGAAATGCAAGTTATCATGCATGAGTTAAAAAAAACAAGAACACGGCTTTGATAAAAAAAATAATAATAATTAAATGAATAAACATACTCAATGCCTCAAAACTTGACACACAAAACCTCAAGAATGGTGGCATTCACCAAATGTTAAAAAGTTGAATCACAGCACAACAAATAACTAACAATAATTACAAAACAACAACAAGTTTAAATGAAGTCAGCAAACAGCAAAACAATAATCCTTTAACAGTTACTGCATAGTTTATGCATGTTGCAATGCATGCAGGGAACTCACAAACATTTCATATTAGTGAAAGTGAAGTGACATTCAGCCAAGAATGGTGACCAATACTCAGAATTTGTGCTCTGCATTTAACCCATCAGAAATGCACACACACAGAGCAGTGAACACACACACACACTGTGAGCACACACCCGGAGCAGTGGGCAGCCATTTATGCTGCGGCGCCCGGGGAGCAGTTGGGGGTTCGATGCCTTGCTCAAGGGCACCTAAGTCGTGGTATTGAAGGTGGAGAGAGCTGTTCATGCACTCCCCCCCACCCACAATTCTGTCCGGCCTGAGACTAGAACTCACAACCCTTCGATTGGGAGTCCAACCCTCTAACCATTAGGGCACGACTTCCTTATATATATAAGCAAGTCATAAAGTTTAAAAGTAATATGAGCTGGAGACAATAATTTTCATTTTTGGGTGATCTGTCACTTGAAGTTTCTTGTGTGGATTGTGGCTCTTTGTGCAGTGCTGTCGACACAGAGCATTCCAAATCACTCTCCGACTATAGGGTGATATAGTCAGTGCAGCAGTTCACTAGATTTTGAAAAAGAGCCATAGACTCGAGACACTTTTGAGAATGCTGAAGTAGGCATGACACTTGTTGCAGGCCGCATCTGTCAGTATGCGACCTTTTCAACGTGGCACATGCTGTGACGTACCACGATAATTAGCAACAGTTGCCAATGCAGCATATTCTATATCTACTGTACAACTCATTCGGCTAAAACTGGATGTACGTAATTCTGTTACTCTCCTCAAGAGCATTAAACCACTGCTGTCAATCACTGTTCCCTTTTCATGCAGAAACTAATTTGGATCATGTAAGGAAATCTCTCTGAATCTGTTATCACACACACACATACACTGATAACTTTACCTCAGTGGGACACTCCAGTGGCTTCCAATTACACCGACTCTCACCTCTCATTAGGATGCATTAACAAAGAGTACAGTTTTAGTTTAAGTAAAGCAGATTCTGAAGCAATAAAGGCCGGTCCAGCATCTGCAGCCTGTCTCGCAGGTGTGAGGCCTGATCCCAGTGCTCCTCGGGGCCTCTGTCACCTCTCTACTTTCTCCTCAACAGTGGAAGCCTCGGACAGCTCTGGTGAGCAGCAGAGCGCTCCGCAGTCATTGATCGCGTGAGGTGTAGGCAGTCATGTGTGTCATTATTGGAATGCAGGACTCCTCCTTCTGCTTTTCATGTCTTCACACTCGACGAGCACACCATCGACTATTCTCTCTGCAGCATTACTCTCCCCAAAAGAAACCAATGTGCCGGTAGAACTAAATTTGAGGAAGTTTCTAAAGTCCACCTACCTCCCTCATGCTTACCTAGCTAGTTATCCATCTCTCTCACCTTTTTCTCTCATCGGTTGTTGTTTAGTTTGAACTGCTTAAGGCTGTGTCTTTAAGGATGTCTTGAAAGATGTTCTATCTGTTGTTCAAGTGTTCAGTGTCTTAAACTCTGAATGATTTGAGCTTATGTAAAGTGAAAGGCACCAATTTCTTTTAGGTTCTCCACATATATAAAGAACTTTTAGCATTTTCCTTTACTGTAGTTTAACCTATGTACTTAAATAACTCAAACTAAATAAAAAAAGATCATGTATAAGACTATATCGTTTTATTATTAGTGGTTTTAGTTTTTGTACATCAATTTAAAACTTGGAAATTAGCTGGAATAAAATAAGATCCTGTCATCATTTACTCACCCTCCTCTTGTTCCAAATAGTTGTCAGTATTAATTAGCTTGCATATTGAAAATAGTAATAATAAAATATTATGGAAGCCAAAGGCTACCGTCAACTGTTGGGTTACCATTGTTCTTCAAAATTTATTATTTTGTGTTTAGCAGAAGAAAGAAAGTCATACAGTTTTGGAACAAGTCGGGGACAAGCACATGACGACAGAATTTTCATTTATGGATGAACTGTCTCTTTAACATACTGCAAGAACGTTTGTTCATAAATTAGGGGTGAAACGTATCAAAATATAAGCCAAAATTCCGGGAATGTTCCCTGTCAGCTAGGTTGCTTCCCTTACAAAAAAGTACTGTGGCAGTATCAGACAGGGATACTATGGTACCAAATATTTATACACTATGCACTGTAGTATTTATATGAAACCCCAAAGTACCTCAAAGAGCACTATGGGATTATTATGCTACATGTCTAAAATAAAACTATGCTATTTTCTGTAGCAATTCCCATGCATGCTGAAAAAAAAGAAAGAAAAAAAAAAACTTCTTCTAAAAGTTTTAAACTAAATGTGTTTGTGCTCCAGTATGTATCCCTAAGTGTATCAGTGTGCTCATGTGTCAAACCTGCCTGGATTTTCCTGCCGGCTCTGTTTCTGATACCCCATTAACCCTGTCAGCGGAGGCAGCAACCCCCCACCCGTCCGACCCCCCACCAATATGGTATTTTTTAAGACTGCACTAACCCAGGTGCCAACTGCCAAGGCCTGTCGCATTGCACAGTTACTGCACAAACCTACTAATGATTCTCTTTTTTCTGCCAGAGCGTTTCCTCCCTCCATTAACCTGTCAATTAGAGCTCAGCTCCAGGGCAGCCCAAATATCAGCGCTGGTAAACGCACACGTGGGAGAGGTGGGGGTGGGGGCTCTTTCTGCCCTGGGAGGAACTGACTGTGATTGAAACCCACTCTTCGGACCCATCCCGCTCTGCTCTCTGGGCTCCGGCTACCCTAACAAGCTCTGACATGCAGCGCTGAGCACAGGAGCAGGCCTGCAGGGCAGGGGAGGAGTATATGCTCATTGATAATCAGGTCTCGTCCCCTGAGCAACGGTCAAACAGAACAGCCAGCATCACGAGGTTACGCGCGGGTGTTACACCTGCCTTGGTATTGCGTGCCAGAAACACGTACACGCAAACCAGTCTGTTATGTCTGCTGCTCTGTTTAATTGGTTTATCTGTTTGCAAAAGTGCATTAGCATTTTTGGAGAATGGCACTCTTGCGGATGGTGAGGTTCTTGTTTGTCTTCGCCATTTTAATGGACTCACATTTTATCTCATCGCACCGAGCCGTTTTCTTCAGTTTTCTTTGTTCCACTAATTAGGAGAAGATCTGATTTATGTAGGCCTGCATCCAGATAGAAACTTTGATTATGACATTGCTGATTATTAAAATGCATGACTCACAGAAAGGCAAAGCCAAGCGAGACAACTTAGAATTATAAAATCCAAGATGATGTGTACCAAATTTACTTTGTGAGCTTGCTGATAGGTTCTGTGGGGAAGTGTCTGATTTCAGTGTTATTTACTATTATAGTTTTTATAAATATATTTGAATTCAGTTTTATTTTGATATTTTCTGTGTCCTCTTTAATTTAACATTCTAAAAAATGTTGGGTTGTTTCAATCAAATTTAGGGTCAAATATGGACTAACCCAACTTTTAGGTTACATTTTAAAATTAAATTTTTAACCCGCCAAACCAGCAGTTTTTAGAGTGAAGTTTTAGTATGTTATGTGGTTTTGTCTTTTTCGTAGTTTCAGTAATTGTAGTACTTCAATTTTCCAAATGTTTTGAATAGGCTAAAAAAAAAGTTTTCAGATGTATTTAGATTGCCTATAATGATTTTTTTTTATTGTTTGTGTTTTATAATACAATAACATGTTCTGATTCCTGTACTTTCTTACAGAATATAGTGAATCTTATGAAAGTTTAATGAAACTATGTTTCTGAAATACAATGTGTGCAGTACTTTTCAGAAAGATCATAAATTAATAATTCATAAATAACATTAATTATTTTTAGTAGTAACACCTTTTGACATTTTAAGCTAAACTTGCATTGTAATAAATGTACTAAATAACCTGAAATGTGACCTTGAGATTGACCTTAATTTAATTTGATCAGTTTTGGTTTAGTTTCTGTGTTTCCATTCTCCTGCCTTGTTTGTTTGTTTGTTTGTTTCCATGTTTTTTTTTTAATTTAAATAGCTCCACACCTGTTTCAGTTCTCCCAAGCAAGTTTCTATTACTTAATTAAGTCTGGGTTCCCCTATGTTCCTTTGTCTGCTATCGTTTGGATTTGTGTTTGTTTGTGCCTATTTTTCCCTGTGGATTATTAAAATAACTCTTTTGATTATACTCCTTTGTTGTGTGCTTTATTTTGCACAACAACACATGACAAAATAGCAAACCATCCAAAGTGAGTATAGTTTGGTGGCGGTTTTCTTTTTTCTTTTTGTTTTGTTACGTTACGGATTTACAAGGCTTTTTACTCCTTTGCCTGGAGCAACAGGGCCATTCGCTAAAGGACCATCCCAGGGACTTTTCAGATCTGGTGTGCCTTACACACACTTTCCAGACCGCTCTCTCTGCATACAGTATTCTACATCACCAGCCTGGGCAAGTGGTGTGAAGTCATCCCTGTCAGTGAACGGTCCCAAGGAGTGGGTGCTGGAGAATAATGGATCTCCATTCACATCTGCCCAGCTGAGGAGGATATCTCCAGCCCCACTCCCGAACCAGAGACCAGGCAGCCGTCATCCTGCTGCACGGAGCAAATACCAGAGCTCCTCCATCCCTCTGGCTCCACCTTGGTCAGTCGTTGACCATCTGGCTCCTCAGGACTCCACTCCTCAGGCTTCACCTCGTCTCTCAGTCCTGGCTCTGGCTCTGTCAGGCTCCTCCTTCCCCTCAGGCTCCACCTCCACCCTCAGTCGTTCAGTCTCTGCTGTGGTCTTCCCGGAGCCCCACCACTGCCTCGATCACCTGAGCCTTCTGCTCTGGCTTGGCCCTTTCGATCATCTTGGGCTCCTACTCTACTGGCGTCATCTCCATCAGTCGGTCCTCTGGTGTTGTTGGCCCTATATCCACCATGGCTCCTCCCGCTGTCGAATCCACCGTGGGCCGCTGTCCTGGCTGGCCTCTGGATCTCCACCTAGCACCTCCTGGTCTCCTCCCTGGCTTCTCCCTCCATCTACTCTGCCCTATGAACTATGCCCATTTCCCATTGGTTTAGTTTTGTTTTTCTGTTCTCCTGCCTTGTTTGTTTGTTCACATGGGTTTTTTTTTTTTTTTTTTTTTTGTTATTTAATTAGCTCCACACCTGTTTCAGTTAATAATAATAATAATATCTTACATTTATATAGCACTTTTCTGGGCACTCAAAGCGCTTTACATAGAAGGTGGTAGCTTACTGGTGGAGAGGAGACAGAGTGATGAAGCCAATCAGTCTATGGGGATGGTTGGAAGGCCATGGTGGTCAGAGGCCAATGGGCGAATTTGGACAGGAACGTGAGGTTACACCCAACTCTTTTTCAAAGGACACCCTGGGATTTTTAATGACCACAGAGAGTCAAGACCTCGGTTTAACATGTCATCCAAAAAACAGTGCTTTTTGACCGTAAAGTGTCCCATTACCACACTGGGGTGTTAGGACCCACACAGACCAGGGTGAGCACCTCCTGCTGGCCTCAAAAAATTCTATAAATTAATTAAAAAACAAAAAAATGAAAAACATGACCATCAAAGAAGAGATGTATTAAAATCATTGGATGCATGAACTGCATTTCAGTGTACTATTAGATGAATTAATGCACTAAATAAGTTAAAGGACAAAAAAGCATCACAGATTTTTAGGATATCAAAGTGTTCACTGGTTGTGAGCTTCAGAATCTCATCATACCCAGTAAGTCATCCTATATTGTTCATCATGAATACTGAGCTTTCAGACATCCTTCTCATTTGACATTCTGCTGTTTGCTCTGCTTAGGAGGGAGGTGAACTTATTCGGACACAGGGATTGTAAAAGGTCCTTCTCGATGTGTTTTGAGCCAAATCTTCACAGACAGTGACACGCTAACACATGCTGACAGACAGCTCATAAAGCACACACACACACTGCAAAAGTGTGATCAAGGTTCAGCCTTGGATGTTCAGACAGGTATGGAAGCAGGAGCTCTGGTCCCCAAGGCTTGGGGAAATCTACTTTCTGAATTATTGATGCAATGTAGACTATGCATAATGCAAAATACATATGCTGGGGAGACCTGGGGCAATGCTTTGGAGGCAAGCAGGCAGGCTGTATTCAGCGCAGCCAAAATGGGCACTAGATCCCAGTTTAGAAGGCTCACCTGACAGGACCTGCAGCTCTGAAGTGAGTACAGCTCATTGTGCTGTGTACAGGTTTTACGCCCACCATACAGCGTTACACTCCAGCCAATAGATATAGCATAGCATACATTTATGTAATGATTCTGACCATCAGATCATTTCTATAGTTGACTTTTTTTTGCTACTGTAAGAATATGGGTTTTGTGAAGCAAATCTGAACAAATTAATATTTCAACAAGCGACTTAGCTCTTGGACAGGAATCATTTAACAGGCAATTCTACTCCATTTGTTCCTTTCACAACATTTAGTTTGTCATTAGCTGCTTTATTTTATTATAGAGTCTGTTGGGCAAATCTCCGTTTTTTTTATTTTTATTATTAATCCAAACTGTAAATCATTCAAGCTTTTGCATGATGTTGCTTACATTTAAGTTTAGGGATTTTACAGACCTTGTTAAAAAGGAAAAAAAAGAAAAGAAAAAGATTGGACTTCACTTTCTTAGCTAAGCAGATGATAAAATTGGGAATTTGCAGGTGGGATGATTTGACTGCGGTTGGCAACCACCCAGAAAGCCCTAAAAATCACATAGCAACATGCTACAAAACAGTCAGATAATCCAAAAATGATCTGACTGAAGCTGACACCCTGAAGCTGGTTTTGTGATCTGTAACTGTTATTGTAGTATCATTCAGATTCTATTGTTTTAATAATATTTTGAATACATTTTTACTTTTATATTTTCAGTTCTCATTTTAATTTGAGTAATTTAGTTGTTTTTGCTATTTTTATTAGTTTTTGTATACAGTTTAAATATATTTTATTATGCTTTTACTTATTTTGTACATCAAGTCCGAGTTCTTACTAAAATAACTAAAACTGAAATAAAAAACTGCAATGTAACTTATTAGATTCTTGTGCTGAGTTTGTTGCCTTTGCGAGTTGGATTCAAAATGACATTTTAAAGTGTTTTGTTTAACTTTGTTATTAAATAAATGTTCAGAATTTCCTTGTTATGTGTGCCATTGTCTTTTTAAAAGCACGCTTCTGTTAAACATTCTCTTATTCATAATTTGCAACAACAAGAATAGAAAAAACACGGGTTCTAATCATGATTGGGTAAGAAAACAGCCGAAAGCTAGAGGCCATTGATATTCAAACACTAATTGATGTCAAGCGCAAAGGGAGCAGACGCACATGCAGACAATATTAAATCCACCCCACAATTGTCTATGAACTTTCTTTGACCCTCTCCATTTAAATGCACACAAAGACAACAAAACCATATCCCTTCCCTTCTCTTCCCTCCCTCTCTTCTACCAGAAGCCAGTGCTTTGATTGCACATCATGAAAGCAAATATATATATATATATATATATATATATATATATATATATATATATATATATATATATATATATATATATATATATATATATATATATACCTTATAAAGACATGCCCAAGGTCAGAATAACAATGCATAAGGGTCCAATCTCCATATCCAATAGTTTATCTTACCATGGGGCGTTTCACTTCAAACCTAAGATATTTATTGAAGAAGCTTAAAGGAATCTATTAAGTCATATTTATCGATTTAGATATACATAGGAAATTACTTTGTATAAGATGCATGTGAGATGTGTTAAGAATAAGAACTGTCCAATGATCCTGGACAAAAATGTATTTTTTTTTTTAAGATTAATATTAATGCATTTTGAAACATCACTGAATCAAATTCATAATATCATATTTAATTTGTTCTGTGAATTGAACCAATTCACTATTGACTCATATTGACACTCAAATATTCTAATTGTTCCTCTCAAGTCATTTGAGAACCATATATTAATAAAATGCTAACACTTTAAAATATCTTTCATTAATAAATCCTTAACAAACATATAAAAAATTATATAATGCTTAATGGATCATTAGTTAATATAAATTCAAAGAGTGTCAAACATGAGATAATATGCTTGTTAATGTTTTCTAATTAACCTATTCAATAATTTTATAATGTTCAAACAAATCATTATTTCATGTACGTTAATATGCTTACAAATGCCAACAAAGACCAACAAATAAAAGATCATTTGAAACTTCGTCTACTGACATCTGTAGGCATTTCAATTTACATTAAATAATTATATGTTAATCATTAGAACATTTTTTCTAAGTTCTTTAGTAAACATTAACAAGCACAGTATCTCATATTTCTAGCAATGTATATATGTATGCATATATATATATATATATATATATATATATATATATATATATATATATATATATATATATATATATATATATATATAAACTAATGATCTGTTAAGCATTATATAATGTTTGTTAATGATTTATAAATGAAAGTTATTTTAAAGTGTTACCAAAAAACAAAACAAAAAACAAAAAATCCTGAGGTAAACTGCTTTGGTACTTTTTTCTGAAAATATACCACATTAAAATTGAATGTACTGAATTTAAACATCTTAGTCTTTATTTCAATGCATTTTAAAGTTAAGCAATGCAAACTATTGAACATACAATAAGCAAATGATCCAAGAATCATATCTTTCCCATAGACATTATTAATCACCCTTCTAAAATTACAAGATGTAATACCACTTTTTGCGAGTTGTGTTGACCGGGAAATATAAAAACGAGGAAAGTTGTTTTTTTGTGTGTGTGTGTGTGTGTGTGTGTGTGTGTGTGTGTGTGTGTGTGTGTGTGTGTGTGTGTTTTTCCGGATTCAGCTGAAGAAAAATGAAGAAAAGTTCCTTCATTTGTCTCCCCGATATGATCTGAACAACCATACAGCCATATTGAATTGTGGGACAGGAATGGCATACGGCAGCAGAGAGCAATGCTCTCATTAGGGACAGAATGTAATAAAAAAAGATGATGTCTGCGGGGGAAAAACAAGCCCTGCTGGTCGATATGTTCCAGCGAGTGAGTGTCCCGTTTCGGTTGATGGAACATATTACGATGGAATACAATTTTAGCTCCTGCATTTTCTGAGCATCCCTGGATGCCACAATAGAAGAGAATGCCAACGCCTGTGGAACAACTCCAGTGCTGGAATCATCAGAGCTCTGACAGGATACCTGAGCAGGTGACATCCTGGTCATCAGATTCAACGCTCTCCTGACTCTGCTAGAAAGGGCAGAACAATCATTTAAATCTGTCGCCCTCTTGTGCAGCAGGACCTCTGGTTCAGAGGCTGCAGGTCTGTCATGAACAGCAGAGAAAAAATAATGCTAAACACAAAAACTTCAGATGTAACTAGGGGTGTTTCACAGAGATGCCAAACAAGAACCATTTTTTGTTTCCCAAAGAACCTTTTACTGATCAGTTCCTAAAAGAAGAATTATTTCTCAGTTCAAAGAACTGTTTTGAATAACCCAATTTTTCATTATAAAGAACCTATTGTGGAATGGAAAGTTTCCGTGGATGTTAAAGTGTACTTCATGGAACCACTGATGCCAAAAAAAGAACCCTTATTTTTCAGATTGTACACAAGAAACAATAATAATAATAATAATAATAATTTGATTAAATATGGGTTAATGTGCACAAAAATGATTTGTGTCGATCACACTGTGTTTTGTGCAGTGAATTACTGACTGCTGAGACCTTAAACCCATTGAAATTCAAGGGGTGTAAAGAAACCTATTCAGCCTGTTAACTCTTTCCCTGCCAATGACGAGTTATCTCGTCATTTAGAAGACAACGCTTCCCCACCATTGACGAGTTTTCATGGCTTTTCATGCATTTATACATCTTCTGAATGAGTACAAAACCTCCCGAACAAAAACACACGTGAACAGGACAGAGAAACGAGCAATATCTTAGATGCATATTAAAAATTATGTGGTCATCAGCAATAGACAGCATATAAATGAAAACTGCATAATTTTAAAGAGTAAAATGTTGATCCAGGAATTAGTATACTGTATGTCTGTGCAAGCTTTGGAGGTATCGATGGAAGCAATTTACTGAATTTATGCTTTGATAATCGTACTGAATATTATCCAATTGTAGTTGATTAAAAAATAATGCTTTAATCTAGAATAAAACAGATTTTTTTCTTTCTTTCTTTCTGTCTTTCTTTCTTTCTTTCTTTATTTATTTATTTATTTGGTTTATTTGATATTCATATATTTATACAGCACAATATGCCGGAGTCCATCAAATCTGAGTGAAAATCATCAAAATCGCTGGTGGTGGCTGGCAACTAAAAAAAAATCCTGGCGTAGAAAGAGTTAATAATTGTACTCATAGGGTTTATGTGTTTCATGGTAATATTAATAATTTACATTGTCCAATTTTAAGGACATTTTCTTGCTAAAGAGTTCTGATATTGTGTTGAATCGTCTCTTGGTCTTCAGTGTAAAAGCTGAGTCCTCAAGCAAAACCTTGAGAACCAGTTCCTCCCGGCTTCTGAAAAATAAGTTGAGAACATAAAAAAACTGAAAGACAATCTGCACCATTACACATTTTGATGTGAAGCTTTTAATTCACAGCATGTTGATACTGGAAGAGGATATCAGATGGATGGCAGCAGATAGAACAGAGGTGAAAAAGTTACTCAAACAAAAGCAGAACCTTATAAATGTGCCGGTCGCCTGGCAGCAAAGTTCAGAGAAATTATGAGTGTGGAGAGAAGTCATTTTTTCTCATACAACCCTTTTCCGATGCAGACTGCCTGCAATGGCGTTTGCTACAGACATTGGTTAACGGCAGGAGGATAAACAGTAACACTAAAGTAAAAAATATCTGTTGTTCAAATTCAACCCACAACCTACACAAGCTCTGCACGTGTGCCCTTTAACAGCTGGTGGAATGTTTTTGCAATCGAAACCTCAGCTTTGTTTCACGACTATCCTGATGTAGCACCTTTGCCACATATCTCACATAAGCTCAGGCTTTAGACTGGAATTCTATGGAAAAACTCACTCACTTCATCTCACCACATGTAGAAATGCACATTCTCACTGCTATAACCTACATACAGATGGCAGATATTCCTACAGAATGTGGTGTGTTTTGTCACTGATAATGTCATTAATAATAAATTTGGTTAATTTGGCTAAAACCAAGATAGAAGAGCACTTTATTCCCCAAAATGCCTTTACATGTTGTATTTCACAACACAATGCAAGAGTTTAGCTTTTTTCCATAGGGGAATTGATTTTTAACAAAAACTTAAAAAGCTTTAAATATAGGCCTACTTTGAGCAACAAGGTTGTTAACTCTCAAACTACTATACGGTGTATATATACAGTATATTATATTGTACTATATACTACAAATTTGAACAAAATCATGACCTAAAAAATCATTACCTCGTTGCTGGTTTTGTGTACGACTTATCAACAAAAGCTATCTACATATGTGAAAAATATATGGAAAAAATAGTTCCACAACAAAGACTGCTGAAAAAGTGTGCAGACACGGTTTCACTTCATTGTAATTTAGTAAATTACACTTCCTATAATTCCAATTCAGTTTCCTGCAGTGTGTGACAACAGAAATTGTGGATGGTAACTTATAAATGACTGATATTTTTACTGTGTTTATTATAGCTAACTAAAATGAAATATTTGAAAACATTTAAAAACAACAAAAACTAATGCAAACACAAAAACTCAACAAAATTACTAGTATAATAGTATCTCAATTATACTAAAAAACAAATTGTTTTTGAAATGCTACAAGTGAATTTAGGCATTGCAGTATTATAATGTACATTATGAATAATTATACATTTTGTGAATCGCATTTTGTGATTACATTTTCATAAATGTTTTTAAACAACATCCAAATACAAAATAACAATACCCATTTAATAACTATCCAATAACTATATTATATATGCAATGTAACAAAACTCTCATACAGAACTGTCACATCAATATGAATTCAAATGTTTCTTTTCTTAATTTCCTAAAATGAAGTTACTATATCTGCATTTGTTTCATAGCTCTATATGCTTACTGTATGCCAAAAGTTCTCATTTGTTTCAGTTTATATAAGGGAAAATATTAGCCGAGGTACTAAACATCTCCTGTGCAATGAAAGAGCAACTTCTAAGCAATAAAATCCTCCTCTGGGTCAGTACATCCATTTAGCTGTGAGTAATGATTTACACTGATATTGTTGTAGCACAAAGACTCTTGGTTGACATTTCAGAATGTTTTCAAGACACCTGAGAATCGGTTATCATGGTGCCATGCTATCATTGATCCTCAAAGTATGTGTCCTAGCATCCTGCTGCGCTCTCGCTCTGACAGAAGATTCCCACTGTGCGTAAGTGACAGTCGCCGACTGAAAGCAGAAGCCGTAACATCTTATCAGCTCTTGTTCTAAGTCACCTTACCCTCGCCATAACGGATTCCCTTTTCTTCTTTGCTTTATTCACTTGGCTCAGATCATTGTGGGATGGCAGACTGTCTAATGAATGCATAAGGCATTAGGAGGAAGTTGTGCCTTTAACATAAATTTTACTGCCAAGCCTAAGACTTTCCAGAGACCGTTTTCCCACAATAGCTGAAGCCACAGTCAGATCGTTTTTATTTTATCTCTCCTCTTTTAGCACTATTTGTCATGATTATTAAGGTGATGCTAATGTCCTGGCTGCAGCTCAGGTAGTTAGAGATCATTTAGCTGAGACACTGCCCAGCAACAATGCAGAGATTTTCCAAGAAAACACATTGAGAACAGATGTTGTAAATAAAGTTAGGTGAAGAAAAAAGAACAACAGGACAATGGTGAATGTCAGTCCTGACAGGTGATGAGATCATATTATTAGATACTCACCATCATTGCCAGGCCCACATTAGGCCGCAAAATTTGATTTTACTTAAAGGGATAGTTCACCTAAAAATTTAAATTCTGTCATGGTTTTCTCATATTTAAGTCGTTCCAAACCTGTATAAGTTTCTTTTTTATGTTGAACATAAAAGAAGATATTTTGAAGACTACAAGTCGCCTTTGATTTCTATTGTATGAAGTCCAACAACCTTAGTTACTAAAATTCTTCAAAATATCTTCTTCTGTGAAGAAGCAGAATTTTTTTTTTTTTTATGTAAGTTTGGAACAACTTATTTTTAATTTGGGATAAACTATCCTTGTTTACTTTCCCTCTGATCTTTGCAGGTTCATTTATTAAATATTTTAATTTTTGAGGGTTTATGCTGGGCTATCATTTGATTTCTATGTGTTATTGCCATTCCTGCACTGTACAATTTTTTATTTGATCTGTGATAGACAAAATAAATCTACTGTAAAAAAAAATAATAATAAAAAAAATCGGTTCATTGGTCAATGGTAAGTTTCCTTACTATATAAAACTATACCTTACTATATGAAAAACTGTAAAAACTCTAACCTTACATTTTACATAATTTTAAATAATTTATCAGTAAAATACTCTGAAATGTACTGTTTTTGGAAGTCTAAAGGACAAGTCATTGTATAATTTGCAGTGAAAAATATAAACTGGCATATCCAGAATTCCCTTCAAATAAATAATTGTTTATTAATTGTTTTTGTAAATAGCAATTGTTTTTATTGTCATTAATGTTTTATGTTGCAACTTGTTAAATTAATGTTTCTCTAATGTTTTCTTCAACATTTTAATTACTGTTTTAAAATAAACACAGAATACCCTAAAGTACATTGCTAAATACAAAATTGAGCAGAAACAAAATTATTTATGTAAAACGTACTTAACCATGTTACACATGGACTTCTGGTTATGTCCTTTAGCTGAATTTTTATGTTAATTCAAATTTTATAGTATTTTACCGTAAAATTACATGTAATGCAATGTTAAACCATTTATAGTTTTTCACTATATATGGTTTTTTAATTCCTGTCAAAATTACATATATTTTTTACAGTGTACAGTGAATGCAATATGTATTACATTTAACCACATCCCTGAACAAAATAAAAACAAAACAAACTCAGGTTGTTTGCTTTACATTTCAGCCAGACAGTCTCTTTCCTGTCTTCCTTTTTATGGCTAGAATAAGCTACAAAGAAGACCACAGTTTAACAATTTATATCCATTTGGCTGCAATTTAATCAAATATATTCCTTTAAAGAAAGGGAAATAATTTAGATTGCTCACATTTAGAAAAATGCCGAAGCCGGTTCAATTCCAGTTAATCGATTCAATAAGAAAAGAATACTTCTAGTCAAAATCGGTATGCCTGTAAATACAGACGGATGTGGTAGGAATAAGTGTGACGTGTTCAGAAGAGTAAAGCATCTCTTGGGCCTGAGAGTTGGAGTGATTTTAAAAGCATGCTAAAACTCAGCTAAATGCAGCAATCAATACAGCGCTATACATGGAGAGAGAGAGAGAGAGAGAGAGAGAGAGAGAGAGTGGAAAAGAGGGACGTGACCTAACTGCTCTATAGTCCAGAGCTCTTCCTTTGATTCACTGTTTTCCCAAAAGTGCTCATGTGGAGCAGGAATGATTATATGTCTTCTGATTGCATTACAAAGGCACATCTGACTTAATGTGTACAAAAACAATCTTCTCACTGCTCCTCATAAATTCTTCAGCTGGAGAGGTAAATTACCTCCAACCTTTTCTGCTGAGAATATCACTTTTATTTCTTTGGTCAACAGTTGGTGAGAATCAGGCAGGGGACATTTTATTTGGGTCAATGGCAAGATGTGCATGATGTCAAAAAGAAAATTATTTTACCATTTATAACAAATGTTTGGAGTTAATGGCTCAGTGTAAAGTTGAGGTGAAGCCATAAGGTAAAAAGCATATTTTTATCATACACATATTTATTCAATTAACATATATATTCATTTAATGTCTGTTAAATGAATAAATGTAGATGTACATTTTTCAACATAAAAATATTGTATTGTGAATTTTTCATCTTGACTCTTATGAGGTTTATTTTGAAGTTAAATATTATTATTATTATTGTTATTTTAATTATTTTAATTTTAATTTTAATTAATTATATTAGTTAATATTATTAACATCAATTATATGATGTTGATTAAATAAAATTAAGTAAAAATAAATTTTCATTAAACTAATGGAAATATAAATCACTAATTATTCTGTATATATACATTTGAGATCAAATAGTGAATGTTTTTTTGTTTTTTTTCTCTTATGATCACCAGACCAGAATCTGCACCAGAATTTGAGCAGTTTCTCTGGTAAAAAAAAAGATCAGAAGGTGTTCTGCAGAAATTGTCTTGATTGTGGAGGCCATATAACAAATCACTGTCCAGTGTGATACAAAAGTTCTTGTGGTTCTTTCTGTGTGGGTTTCTTGTTTATCGAAATGAAAGGGTGTTTTTTGGCTTTTATAAATAATGACTCAATAATTTTGTTATTTTTGATGATATTGACAACTTGTTTTCAGAGTCTAGAAATTGATTATCATTTACGTTTGGCAGACACTTTAACCGAAAACAAATAACTTTATATTTAGGACATACATTCCCAGGAATCAAACCCTGGTGGTGTTGTAGGCAGTATTCTCTGTCAGTTGAGCTACTAAATGCATGAATTTAAGTTGAAGCCATGACACGTTATGGAGAATAATTTGGTAGCTGTTCATTTCCACTGAAGTTACACACATTTGCGCTGTCCCACATCTACCTGCCCGCTCCTGGAGTGGCGAATGAGATGGCACTTACAGTTCATGAAATTATAAATGAACAGGTGGGTAAACTGTCAAAAGCTTAATATGGTTGTCTAAAAGGTGGGTAACATCCTCAAACCTCGTGTTACACAAATCCGGTTAACACCAAAGCAGTGACAGATTTCACAACCACTCATGATCAAGATCGTTTGATATATTGTGCACTTGAGTATGTGTGCGCTGTAAGGAACTCGGAGTTCAAATCAATTGGCTTAGCTGCAAAAGAGCTTGATGAGCTATTGACAGTGTCCGATCTCCAAATTGTCACTATAAAATGTTACCAAATTACCTATATATAGTTAGAAAATACAGGCCATTTTTACAGGATGCACCCTTATAAGGAATTCTATATTGCCTAAATTTGAATAATGAACAATGGTGTAACTATGATTCATTTCTACAGTTTACCATTGAGTCGCTCTAAACTTAAAGAAGCATACATAAGACTACATCTATTGTGTTTTCACGACATGATAAAAAAAAAAAAAAAAAAATCTAATTATACATATATATTTAAAGGTCCCCTTCTTCGTGATTCCATATTTTAAACTTTAGTAAGTGTGTAATGTTGTTGTTAGAGTATAAATAATATCTGTACAATTCTAAAGCTCAAAGTTCAATGCCTAGCCAGATATTTTATTTAACTGAATTCACCTACAAAAAATGACCCGTTTGAACTACATCCCTCTAGTTCCTGCAGTAATGACGTCACTAAAACAGTTTTTTTACTAACCTCCGCCCACATGAATTCATAAAAAGGGGGGGGCGTGGTCTTGTTGCGCTCCGACGGAGAAGGAGGAAGAGTTGAACGTCTCGGTTACATACCTAACCCTCGTTCCCTGATGGAGGGAATGGAGACGTTATGTCGAACGACATATGGGGTCTCACTTGGGGGGCCAATCATCTCTGAGTTTAAGAGAAAACGCCAATGAAAATTGGCTAGTGGATTTAACATACCTGAGCCACTCCCTGTGCCAACGTGTGTAAATAGGGCGACAGGTGCATCCACTCATTAGGTTTTACGCTGAGGAGCCGAGAACGTGTCCTGGCAACAGCAACTGGTTCAAGGTTGTGACATGGGGACATAACGTAACATAACTTAGTCGTCTTCCTATAGGACTTCGCAGCCGGAAGTGAAACGGGGGGCGCCGCTCTTTTGCGCGGGGCTCAATGCGCCGGCCTCGAAGAACTCTCAGCACGGGGCGGAGCTGGTGTTGAGGACGCAGGGGGGCGCCCACGGCGATGAGCAGGCTGATGCACTGCCCACGACGGAATGGTGGCAACAGGAGGATCACGTCGTGGCGAGATGTGTTGTATGGCCTCACTCTGCTGTTTCTCTGTCAGGAACTGCTGTTCACAGCCCTTGTGGCGACAACACCCGAGGGGGGCAGCCCCGCCGAATCTTCATCCACAGAGGTCAACAGCCCATCCCCGATGCTGCAATCTACATCTGATCCCTGGCAGCAAACTGAATGACCCGTTGGGACTGCCATAAGGCAGCCCAGCAAAATCACCCAGCAGCCGCACAGGACAAACACTGCAGAAGGGGTAAGAGGTCCGTGGGGCGTGGCCCGGCGGAGAAGCTCTCACTGTCACCTTCAAATCTCCCAGAGCACTAGCCGGCGGTCTTCTGCTCTTGGCAGAGAAACTGGAACGGGTAGTGTCAGAGGGGTCTGCTCCTTTCCCTTTAAGAAAGGGAAGAAGTGATCACAATGTTGCCATGGTCACACACGCTGTGCGTGCATGGACCATCCATGAACGTGCCTTCAGCTTGCTGAATACCCAGACACGGAAGACAACGATCGTAGCCATTGTCAGAGAACAGGTAACAACCGCATTCAGAAGGACACAGACGAAACTTAAAAAGAAGTCTTAAAAAGACGCGAATCGTCCGTGATTTGCTCTTTTAGGAAAGCTCTCTTAGTTGAAGCGCCCTGGGGAATCGCTGAAAGGGACACCACTGTTTGCGCTGTACCGCCAACCAGAACAGCTTCCCGACACAGCAGATGAATGGCTTTGTGGAGTATAACAGCTTTCATACAACCACTCAGCTCCGAAGCAAATATCTAATGAGTGGATGCACCTGTCACCCTATTTATACCCTTTGGCACGGGGAGTGGCTCAGGTATGTTAAATCCACTAGCCAATTTTCATTGGCGTTTTATCTTAAACTCAGAGATGATTGGCCTCCCAAGTTGAGACCCCATATGTCGTTCGACATAACTCGTAGTGACCGACAGATAGGGAAATTCTGTTATTTTCATCTCGGAGTCATCTTTGCTTGGCCTTCCCAGGGACGCTGTACTTGGAGATTAATGGTTACAATTTATGTTTAACTTGGTTCCCGAAAATTATAATCCACATGTTAAACTATGTGCAGCACATTTTGCTGAGGACGGCTTGCTGAGGACAACTTCTTCAATCTCAATCAGTTTAATGCCGGATTTGCACAAAGATTATTCTTGAAAGATGGAGCAGTTACCTCTTTGTCTGGAGAAGGCGTTGTTTATAGACCACAACTGGTAAGTGTATTTTATTATTTAAGTTGGTGCGTTTAATAGTTTCTGTAACTTATTTCACAAAGGGCAACGCGGTTTAGCTTTGTTAACTAGATATTAGGGCTGTGCAAAAAAACGAATGTGATTTTCATGTGCATCTCGTCAGTAAAAACTTTCCTGAGATTATAAGTACATCTCCAGCACATGCTCTTGCCCACTTGCTTCTCAAAACTAGTCCAATCGCGCATTTCCAGGAGGGCAGCATGCTCTCAGCTACTGTCGAATCACAACACAGGAATCGCTGGCACAATCAGAACTCGTTACGTATTTCTGAAAGAGGGACTTTAAAGAACAAGTAAGTCATTTGCCCGTACTTATGACAGTGAAAACAGCGGTATACAGATAGCATTTTTCACAGCAATTCACCTGTGTTATTTTCCACGCAAAACATGAACACATGTGATACTGCACACTGTAAAAACAATCAAAGCTTCAAAAAAGCGTGAAAAACGGGACCTTTAAAAAATAACATTAAAATATTTTTATAATTAAAATAATTATAATATTATTATTTTATTTTACTATATTATTATATTATTATAATTTGTAAATAAATAAAAAATATAACCCATAGTACCAAGTCCAGGAGGAGGTCATTCCTCTGGTGGAATGGGCCCTCACACCTATAGGGCACTGCACGCCGACTGAAGCATAAGCCAAGGCAATATCATCCACTAGATCCACTAGAGAACTGCTCTGAGTGTCTAAACAGGCCAGAGGGCTCTACATACACTCTAACAGCCCAAACTGAACAAAGTGGATTGGGATACTGCTCACCATCTGGATAAGGGAGCGCTAGAAGGGTAATGACTTGTGCTCTTAACGGAGTATGAAGCACTTTCAGCTTGAGGATGACTCAGCAGTCATTAGGCACAAACTCAAGACAGGAAGCACTGACTGACAGTGCTTGCAGATCACCCACTCACTTGACCGACGCTAAAGCCAAAAAGAGGGCAGTTTTAAGCGACAGGGGCCGTGAGTCAACTGACCGGAGTGGCTTAAAGGGAGGGCCCTGATGAGTAAAGATAAGTCAACACAGTATGGGTATCAATCACAGTATCAATCTCCAAATTCCCCTCAGAAACTTTCGTTGCTGCCGACTCTCTGGCCAGTCACGAGAGAATGATTTGCTGCAATGGCTGTCACATAAACTTTGAGTGTGGAAGGGGTGTGCCCCTTATCCAGCAGCTCTTGTAGAAAGCTTACCATGTGGTACACTTCACAGGAGGACGGGTCCTTGTTCCATGCTACACATCAGTCAAGAAAACTGACCATTTAAGGGCATAAAGACATCTTATAGTTAGAGCTCTAGCCTCCAAAATGGTATTAGTTAACATTCACGAGGAGCTGCAAAGACCCCCATTAAAGGGGCAAACATGAAAGTTTTCTGCCTCTGTGAAGTCCCAAGGGAATGTAATGCTGTTGGGTTTGCTTGGCTGCCAATCTTTGAGTTTGGGTTATTAGAGTGATTAAGGTCTCACTCAAACCATTTTATGCCAAATCATGCCCTTCACTTGCAAGACAAGGGCTTCTCTCAGTGATATCAGCCAAAAGGGCTGCAAATAGCAGCTGAATCAGCTGGGTGAAGCACATTTGATTCCTCCAGAGTGAGGCCACCAGGAGGACCTTCTGACTTCCTTGACCTGTATGATGACCTGAGGAAGCAGGGCCACCGGGGAGAAGGTGTACAGGCTAGCGCTGTGCTAATTGTTGCCCAGGACATCTCGCTGTCTTAAAGTAGATTGAGCAGTGAAAGTTGTCTTCTGAGACAAAGAGGCCCACCTATACCCTCCTGTAGACAGACCTAATCATTTGAGCCATTTGGGGATGCATGTCTGCCCAGCACATTAACTGCTCTCAGTGAGAAGAGTTTGCCCAGTGCCTGTAAAGGGAACATGACCTGAGACCATCTTGGTGATTGATAAATCAATCATTGATATAGGCTTTCAGTCATGTTGTCCAAACCATGTTGCCCCTTTAAGGCCTGCAGGAAGGTTTTTAGGGCCAGTAAATCTGCCATCATCTCTAGGTATTTGATGTGTAAGCACTGCTCTAGGTTTGACCAGGAGCCGGACACATGGAAAGCCTTGGAAGAATCCTCTGGAAACTATGATGCTATTGTCTGCATCAGAGGTGGGGTTTTGGGCTCCTTGCCGGAACATTCCCACTGTTTAGAATCCAAAAGCTGTTGATGACATGGAGTCATCAACAACGACTTCCTAATCAGATGTGCCAAAGGAAATCAAGCTGATCACAGATAGGGAGGGGGGCTGATCCTCTCATGTGTAGCACAGAAGGCGCTGAAGGGAGAGTGAAGCACAATGGAGCTGCGCCAGCATGAGTTCACTCAAGCCCAGTGTTAAAAGGATAGTTCACCTTAAGTTTCTGATCCCCACTGAATTCCATAATATGAAAAAAACACTATGCAAGTCAATGGGGACCAGCAACTGAAGGTGAACTATACCTTTAACACTTCACTGTTTTTTTTCCTGGGGGATAGAGGAAATGGGGAGGACCACCTTCATTAAAGAATGTGGAACTAGTAGGCTCAGGAAGAGCTTCTTTCCTGAGGCTGTGACACTTCTGAATGCCGCACCATCTATCTAACCTGCACCTGCTCTTTTACTGCACTGGTCACAGTACTTTACATACATGTATTGCACTACTCATATTTTGCACAGACTGCACATGGTTAAATCCATTACACTATAAACTGTCTAAGTGTTTACTGTACAAGCACAGTAGACTATTTCTACAAAAAATCATTGCACTACTGTTATTTTGCATATAATAGATTGTTCAACAATACTTTGCACACTCATTCAACTGTAGTTATTACCACTGTTCTCACGTTCCTGCTATTCATAATGTATATATAATCCTTCATTGCTCTGTTCATAATGTACATACAATATCTACATTGCATTCATATTTATACTCTGTATATACTCTGCTCAATACTGTATATAGCAACTCCACTGTACATTCTGTATATCATAGCTTTACTTACTCTGCACTTTTATGTATATAAAACACTATATTCTTGCACTTCTGGTTAGATGCTAACTGCATTTCATTAGCTCTGTACTTGTACTCTGCATAATGACAATAAAGTTGAATCTAATCTAATCTAATCTAATCACCAAGCGGAGAAGGGTGAGACTCATGCTCTCGCAGTGAGAGCATGCCATCTCAGTGAGTGGAGCCTATGTGCAGGTGCTGCCCAGACAGGCGATGCAAAATTCAGACAAAATGCTGCTCAGGGCCAACTTATATAGAGGTTGACTCCTCCCCTTTTGGTGGGTTGAAGCACCATTGGTTTGTGCAGCTACATGAATGTGAAAAAATCAGACTTCAGTATCAGAGTAAACAGGAGTTTTCTATAAGCGTGTCAACGCAACTGGAGAGACCATTCAAAAGGGAACTTATACAGTTATGCCAAAAAAAATCGAAATGAATTTTAATTCAAACATGTTTATCATAAAATAAGTATCAGGTCATTATTATATACATAAATTTCTTTACACATTTGTTTTTGAATAAACCAATCTAGACAAAAAAAATTAAGTGTTATGACTAAACGACATAAAACCAATCTATCAATTTATTATAAGAATTGTATTAATACATACAAAATATAGCACAGGCTCAAGTGCTTTATTGCTTTTATAAAATGTTAACTACAGTAAAATAGAAACAGCTTCTCATTAAAATTATATTTTAATATTAAATTCAAGTATGGTTCTTCCACTAGAATATATAGTCTCTGACATCTTTAAGCAAGGTTAACAGTTGTCCTTAATATAATAAACGTGTTTTGCATCATAGCTGATACCATAATGTGCATTTTATCATGACTGGAACGCTATATCCAAACTATCCATTTCATAATATTTAAGCAACCCTATAGAGTTGAATTGTATTGTAATAAGAATGGATCCACTATCCCTTTCAGACAAATGTGGCATTTTTATATGATTTATATTATTTATACTTGTGGTCAGAGAGGTGTTGGATCAAAATAGGCTGCTGTAACTGTTTTTCCTGACTCTGTGCTGCCAAAACTATTAGTGAAGTTCTTGCCTGTGGTGGGCCTCTGGGGGTCAAGACAATGAGATACAGGAGCTGTCAAAAAAATACCAAGAGGCCCTCAAAGAGAGCTGCGTATGCACTTATGTATCCTCAATGAATTAGTATTCCAGACATGGGTGCTGATAAAATTCTCCTAGCCAATGATGATGGCCGACTTTTCAATCTAGTAATATAACATTTTCATTGTTTCATCAATCTGTGCCTGCTTGCTTATTTTGCCTTCGGGATAAACTCTAATTTGTTTTGATACACATCTGAATATTTTCAAATGTTTTTTTTTTTTTTTTCAAACAGTGAACAGCTTCAATATATATAAGTCATTATTTTTTTAATCTGTCACATCATTTAGCAGCCTCTTTTATTGAGAGTGACATATCACTCAAATACAATCTTTTACAACAGTATGTTTTTCATATATAGGGAAATGTGTTTAGCAACTGTACAGCAACTGGCTGTATGATAGACCTATGATCTCCACGTGAGTGCAATGGTGGAGGAATTTATACAAACAGTTCCCAGGGAGGTTCTCCCTGATACTAATTTTAGGACAGTAATTATGAAACCCTTTTAAGCACAGCCAAGCACCCTGGCTATTTAAAATGTACTCTATTTGTTGAAGGTTTGTGGTTCGTTGGCAAACAGATGTTGCAGGGCCCACATGATTAACACTAATTGTTCCAGATGAAGAATAGACAAAAAAATAATGCATAAATTAAATAATATCCCACACTCAAATGGTTTCTGTCAGGGTCAGAAATTAACTTTTACATTTAGGAGCAATATTTACCCCCTGGAACTGGAATTTGTATTTGTATGTAAATGCATGTAAAATGCTTAAATTATCCACCAATTTATATACAGTACAGACCAAAAGTTTGGACAAACCTTCTCATTCAAAGAGTTTTCTTTATTTTCATGACTATGAAAATTGTATGTACTATGAAAATTGTTAATCAAGGAAACTTAAACCGGTTTTGTTTATTTGCTGGCAAACCATAAATATTTGAATTTGAGCAGAGATGCAACCATTGACGAATCGGCCATAAATCGGAACCGGATGTCCTTTTTGTTTTAATTTCAGAGTCTGTAAATGGCATTAACAGAGCCCAGAGATGCAAAGGGGAGAAAATACACTAGCAGGCAGAGGGAGCTCACTGTTCACAATGTGCAAAGAATTAATATATCTCTGAGGGCAACTGACTGTCTCAAGAAAAAATTTAGATGGCATTTTTAATCAAGGAAACAATGCACCTCTGCTGTTCCTTAAGCGCCACCTGCTGAAAGAGTGTGAATAAGCATTTTGATTCAGCCCATCTGCTGTTTGGTATTTTTTATGTAGCATCATTTCCCAAAGCTAAAGTCAGATCATTCTGTTTTTGTTTCAGGTTTTGAAACTATACAGCTGAATTCAAAAACAGTCTAATAAAGCAACTAACCATATTCTTCATGCATTTATATTTTCATTCTTTCTTGTCTTTTGCTTAAATAAAATACATTTAACATCATCATTGAAATCTGATATGAAAAGAACACAGACGTGGTCCATGACTTCAGTCTAATGTGAGCTATGCACCTTCGCAAAAGCTCCCCTTATAATAGCTGAAGCTGTGTACACTACAAAATACATTTCTTTCGAAAATCTTTGTTGTTTCTGATGATGAGAGAATTTGCGAATGCAGATATGTGAATTCAGTGAGCGCGTGCACTGAACAACTCAGGCCTTTTCCACAGTGATAAATCTTACACTGCAATCTAATGCTGCAAATCATACGTAAACAGAAATCTGATGCAAATGTGAGCAAATCTATTGTAAATGTGCCATGATCGGCCGTAATCTCCTTTTTTTTCCCACGTGGCCTTTTTGCCCAAGTCCCCCGTTAATTTCAGACCCTGGTTTCTGTAACTTTAATGGAAAAGATTGACTGAAAGATTCCCAAACCTATGTTGCTTCATTAAAGTTACAAGATCACCAGTGAGGACACTATCCAGGGAGCCATTTGAGTGTAAGTGTTTTCATATTCAAAATATGCACTGATGGCACATCCATATTAGTGTCCAAATGAAAATGAAAATGTGTTGTGTGATTTTGATGCTGAAACTATATAAATGCAAATGGGAGCAGGGCCTGATGGGTGTTTCCTCTCCCTGAACATCACCTTTCAGTGTGCCTGACTGTCGCACTCAGATTTGTAAACAATTTGAATAACCAAATTAATTATTTAATTCCCTTTGCCTTTTAAATGGCAGCCAGCTACTTTTCCAGAACCAGAAAAGTCTGATATTTTTGTTCTCAGAAGTTTTCTATATTTTAATGGCCTTTGGGGAATTAGTCCGAGCAGCAAGAAAATTGTCTACACCCGCCCAGCTAAATTGTCATGTATTAACTTGTTTATGAAATATAAGAGCTAAAGAGAGCCTGTTAGTATAGGTTTAAAAATAAATAAATAAATCTTTGGCACTACACACATCCCCCTCTGGAGGGCAGACTGTAACTTATTTGACCATTAGCTATAAAAGTCTCCTAAAATGAAGTAGAATAAACAGTGCTATAAATATTATGTAATGTAAATATAGTTTTAAATATATTGTCACAGAATATTTCAGTCACTGTTTTATGCATCAGTTGGTACTTGTTTTTCAGTGGACTTGACAATGAAATACATCCCCTCATTTGCATCTCCTTTGGTGATATGAAATGGCAGTGCATTTCTATTACAGCCCCAGTTTCTGTTTGCAGTGAGCCTCAGGTGCCAGTGTTTAATTTAGTTTACCACTCTATTTCTATTTATTCTGCTCCCGTAGCTGGAAAATTGATTTCCTTGCTTTGCACTGTTCATTATTCACCAGCCAATCAGTCTAAATGTGCTAAACTAAAACATGAAACACTTGTGGAGTTTAATTAGCTCTCTTTGCACTTACCTTCCTGTAAAAATTGACAGACTTTTCGAGAGGAGAGGAGCCTGATCTGAACTGGTCTCAGTGACATCATTGGCATAATGATGTGTAATGTAAGAAAATAAGTTACGAGAACATTGTTTGAAATGTACATAATTTCTATGGTACTACAAAAGTTTGAGAAGATACAAATAACTAATAGCAATAAAAACAAAGCATTCAAATCGGCATTTGTCGTTTGAGCACACATTTGACATCATTTGAACACAAACATTGTTGTTGTTGTTGTTTTTATATGTCATATTATGATAATATACACTGATCCCAAAAGTATCTAAACACTTCAGGCACACTTGAAGTTTATTTCTGTACTGATCATTATTAATTAATTAATGTAATAGTATTAATATTATTACTACTACTACAAATAATAATAATAATATAGTAAATCTATTTAATATAAATATTAGTAAATATTATATTATGAATTAATATATACATATGAATTAATGTGTGTTTGTTTGTCTGTGTATGGGTATTATTATGTTACTTTATATTTATAAATGTTTTTTTATTTATTTATTTACTCTAACAATATGCATGTGTTGATAATATTATTATTATTATTATTATTATTATTATTATTATTACTCTTAGATTTTGCGATACACAATACAAAAGACTACTATCTATCTAAAAATGTTGTTATATTAATTTGTTATATTAATCAATAAATACAATTATTTACTGTAATAAAAATGTATTTCTGTTAATTACATTTAAATATTTATTGTAGCTGCTAATATTATTCTTACTCTTACTCATGTCAGAAATAGAAAAGTGGTATTTATTTTGTATTATACAATTATAATTTATAGATATATTGCATAGAGAGAATATTAATATTAATAGTCATAATGACAAAAGAAACAATAACAACAATGATAATATATGTTATTATAGTAAGTGAATGAAATATATCAAACAATTATCGATTATGATTCATTATTGAATATAAATATTATATATGTATATTTATGTGTATTTACAATTATAATTAGAGTTTTATTATAGTATAGTATATTTATTAAAGTATTTTTAAGTGTCCAAATGTGACATTGAATTTGAATTATTGCGTATGTTTATCTTGGATCAGCTTCAAATATGTCATTGCGATGTAAATTAAATAAAGCTGTTTACCAGGTTGCTCTGTTTGACATGATTTCTTGCCAATATTTCCAGTTGCCTTTAAACCGTCCTGTGAATCACCTCTAGCAACAAACATTAAAACCCATGTGACTCCCATATAAAGCTGTGATGACTCCTTCCACATGAGTGATCATGTTGCGTTTTTTAGGTATTAAAATAACGTGAAATATTTTGTTTACTTTGATAAAGCCCCTAATTAAAGCAAAATCCTATTGTGCTTTGTGCATTCTGTTTTATCATACTTTATTCTCCCATTCCAGTTCCATCATGGCAAACAGGCCGACATCAAAACAGCCCCATTTTGAAAGCTCAAAAAAGCAGCTTTGGCTCTCCTCAAAGCACACATGAATTGCCTCTAATGGACCTCACACTCATTTGCAAAGCTTGTAAAACCTCTGGAGGGATTTTCTGCGTCAAATTAGCTCGCGCAATTTGAGGCACTTACAGTGGTCTGAAAATGTGGTCATTTACTTCGCCGAATCCCAAACAGATGAATCACCAAGGGTGATAGGCCTTTAGAGCCAGTGAACTTACAGTGGGTAATGTCTTTAATAGCACACTGCAGTCATTTAAAGGTCTTAGTTTTTCCAGTCTGGCTTCAGCAAGCAAAAATCCTGTTACGCAAAGCATATTTGGAAGTACAGGAGGAGCATGTGCCATAATTAAGGCCATATCTCACTCTCTCTCCCACTCTGTGTGCAACAGTCACGCAGTTTACAGCAAAATCCTCAGCAGCTGCCACTTTTATTTTATAGGCTTCTGTCTGTACCAAACATAGTTGTATAAATTTCAGTTTTTAACTGTGAGAGGGTCAGTGGTTTGGTGGGTTCAAAAGATAATGTGGCATTTGTGGCATTTTTGCTTTATGATTTATGGCACCTCGTAAACACATAAAATCCCCTGCATTTGGCTGTTAACTCACATGAGCATTTCACACAGCAATCCAGAAGCTGAACCCGGTTTGGGGAGGTTAAAATCATTCTGCATCTCTTAGTGTTTGCTTCCATCTAGTGGTTGAAGTATACATTGCACATGAGGTTAAAGATACATGGAGGCAATGAACAGTGAAGGTTCAATCCAAAATTAAAACTGTAACTGATCCCAGGTACATTTGAATCATATTTTATGTCTTGAAGATAATTATTTCTTCTGTCAGGTTTCAGCTGAACAAAGGAGTTTGAAGGTACCTGAGTATCCAGATAGACAGTCTGTGAATCCCTGTTCATTTAGTGCACTAAATGAACATTAGAGGGCAACAGTGAGAGCACCACACATCTGCCCCTTTAAACTGCACTATTCAGGTTTTGATTTCACTTCAATTAATGGAGTTTTGAACAAACATCGGTAGAGTAATAGTTATCTTTATATGAAATCCAAAGTTGTACTAATGGTGTGGAATCAGAAGTACTTTGAAATTCTTCTGTCACTTCATGGGGATACAAAGCTCATTTTTTACAGGGATCCATTCTTGGACCCTCTGCTTCTCTATCAGTGGGACCCATCATACAGGCACATGGCTACCATTGCTATGCTAATGTAACACAGCTCTATTTTTCATTAATTCTTTAACTTAGGAAGAGTTCAGAAATCAAAATTTGGTGGAATGACCCAGATTTTCAATCACAGCTTTCACGGATCTTGGCATGCCCTCCACCAGTCTTTCACATCGCTGCTGGGTGACTTTTTGTCACTCCTAATGCAAAAACATTCAAGCAGCTGGGCTTTGTTTGTGACAATCCATCTTCCTCTTGATCACATCACAGAGGTTTTCAGTGGGGTTTGGGTCTAGATATTTGGCTGGCCATGACAGGGTCTTGATCTGGTGGTCCTCCATTCACACCTTGGCTGGCTGTGTGACATGGAGCATTGAGCTACTGGAAAAGAACAGTCCTCAAAGTTGGAGAACATTGTCAGAGCAGAAGGAAGCACATGACATGCATCCTTCACAAAGATCAATGTGCCCAATTCCAGCCTTGCTTTTATTCCTTGGTATGGTCTAAACACAGACAGGGTGGAAAAAGGAGCAAAGTATGGTATGGGCAAGACACAAGAATAATCCAAGGGCAAGCAAGGATCTCCGGTCAGCGAACAATATCCAGAGGGCTAAGCAAGAGGGGTAATCCAGAATCCAGCACAAAGGTCAAAACTCGAGTAACAGGGCAAAGCAAGAAAAAGACTAAACTTTGAAAACTATAAACTGAAACAAGACTATGAAAACTATAAACTGAAACAAGTCTATGAAAACTATATGAACTTAAACAAGACTATGAAAACCAATTAAAACTAGAAACAGAGACAAGACTATGAAAACAAGGGACCTAAACAAGACTAAGAGAACAATCACGGAATGGCTTGGCATCGCAGCTATCGCTAGGGGAGGGATATGTGCAGATGAACAATACATGGCGAGTGTGAAAGGAAGTCCAATGCTTATAAAGCATGTCTGATGATTGTGCTGTGTGTGTGTGTGTAATTGGTGGTAGCTGTGTGTGATTGTTTTCAGGTGAATGTGATTGGTGCAATGCAGCATGGGAAATGTAGTCCAGGGTGTACTGTGTAGTGTGAGAGTCTGTGTTGTGGATGTTGACCTCTGGTGGTGAAATAACGGAAGTTCAGTGACTGGATCATGACGATTTCAATATGTACTTTCCATATCCAGCCATATGCAAAGCATGATGGGAACTAACAGTCAACGCCAAAATAAAACTGTACAACTGAGCTAATTCTATTAAAATAAATAGGTAGCCTTTTTTTTTTTCCTTATTTTATTTTTTTCAATTAAATCAGTTCCTCAATTCAAAAACCTCAAACTTTTCTTACAAATGTTTTTTTAAAAATGTATGTCTTGTTTTGTTAATGAAAAGTTCTCAATATTTTCTATCAAACTGAACAACAATTTATTTAATACAATCTACACTATATTTTTAGTGACCATCTTACATTTTTTAATGAAAAATACAATTAACGTCTTTTCTAAAAAAAAAAAAATTAAAAATGCTTTCAGTATATACAAAAACTTCATAGAAATATGAAAATGATGTATGGTGAATGATATAGGACCTTTATACGGTGCGTGTCATTGTCTATCCCTCCCAGTCCCGTTTTCATCCGCGCCTAAACTTTTGCTAAAACGAAACTGAAATGAACTGAGCTGTCCGAGGTGCTGAAATAACTGGGCACAAGCGACTTTGAGCAAATGCACTTATATTTGATTACATGAAACGATTTTATACGATTTTTCAGATTTTTGTAAGATGATTCAAACGTAATACCTAAGGACAAGATAGTACAGGATTCCTTAACAATTCGGGGTCCTCCTTTTTTTTTCGCTTTTATTATACATTCTCGTAAGAACAACAAATAAATACAATTTAGTCTTACGAACCTTAACAAAGTGAATTTGATTTTATCGAGTTACTAACTCCGAGAAATTCAGTGTTTTCGATTCATTTTAAAGAGTCACCTCATAAGGCACGGGAATTTGACTATATGTCGCATTGTGTATTTGTAGTTACTGAAGAGAATAGTCCCTTGTGAAGCTATTAGTTCGGGAGACTGATTAAACTATTCGAGCTGAGTGTTTTGATTTACCAAAAATAACCGGTTCAAGAGCTGCTCCTACATCTGATTTCTTTAATCACGCTGATTCATTAAAAAGAACCGGTTCATTTTTTCATTCGTTCGTCAGTAGATACCGGTCACACTGTAGATTCAGTAGCGTCGTTGTGGTGTCGCTGATTAGTGCAGGAAACACTGTCAGGTGATAAACTGCACGTTCGTCAACCAGTATTTCTGAATATGAACCGATTCTTGGTTCTCAACCCTAGCGATAAAGCAGAAGCATTTCGTTGCAACTTGCAGTCCGCAGAGAAAGCCAGGGATAGGAGGAGAGGCTGAGAGGGCGTGTGCGGGCGCGCGCGCGCGTGTGCGTGTGTGTGTGTGTGACAGACCCCTCCCATTCTCCGCCTCTTACCAGCACAAATATTTACATTTCAAACGACATTTACTTCATCTTCACCCTGCTAATTCACAATATTCATCTTTTAGAGAAGCATCAGAGAAATGAGACGCTGATCTGATGTTTTTCATTCCGGCGAGGACCAAAGCAAGGAGTCTGGCATCGTCATGTCGCTTGTGACATTGGGAATCGCAGGATTATGATGTTTTCTTGAATGTTGTGTCTCGTGGGAGGTTTCGGGATGGGATATGTGACGCCCTTAGGAAGCTGAAGACCCACTTTGAAAACAGCCTTTGTTTATTGTTTCGATCAAGATCATTTCAACAAACCGAGTAAAAATCATAATATTAAAGACATATCTTCGCGTTAGGGTAGGATATCGATAGATCAATTGAAAATATACTGATTTTGGACATCAACTCAAGCCCGCAGTGATGCTTCAGTGTCTGGACTGACTTTTAATATGCGCACTCAGACGGAAAAGGAAACCTGGGCATTTTAAATCATTGATCACTTGGAACAGATTCATAAACATAGACTAGCAACCATATCACATCTCAAGCTGACACCCAGATGTGAAAGTGATAGCGTTTCCTGGGCTTCCCTGATCTGAGGGATTACTTATTCGTCATAACAACAGAACAGTCTTCGGAGGGTCCATCATGCCCACCTCTCGGTCCGGCGCGTGCTCGGTGGAATACTGGGTCGATGGCTCGCGCCGAGATGCGACAGTGGAGGATTTCTATAACATGGGCCCAGAATTAGGCAGGTAAGTACATTACTTTATCCACTTTGCATTGGTTTTTATGTTATTGTGTAAATGCATGCGTACATGCACTGTAAATGTGATTATTGCAGGCACCCTATATTGTTTGACACGGTTATTCTATACTGATACCTGATATGTACACTAGAACCAATATTTAATTGTCTAATTTAATTGTTTTTGGCACAAATGATCATAAAGATTGCAACAATTAAAACATAATTGTAGCCTATTTTTTTAGAGGTTGACCGATAAAATCGGTTTGACCGATATACCTTTTTTTTTATTTTAACTTTTGTACTTAATCAGTTCTGCGAAAACGTCAGTGAAATATTTGTACACCATAAGTCAAATAAAAATGTCAAATATTCATAATACATATATTACGTTTCTTATGAAATATAAATACAATATAATTGCTTTTCATCCCTGTTGTGGCAGAAATAAACATGCAAGTTATTTTACCTGTGAACAGGTAAGCTGTTTCCTGGTGAACGTGATGCAATGGTGATGCTGAGAGATATACTTTAGAGATCCACCCCATGGCCACAAAAAAATAAAAAATTAATATTGATAAAACATTATCGGTTACATCGATTATTGGTCTGTTTTTATACTTAATTTGTATTTACCTGTATTTACATGTAACATGGATGCTCTAGTGTCAAATACTAACATGTCTGTCTATATGTGAGCAAGTGTTCAGGATTTGTGTGGTAATCAAGTGTTTATTTATGTATTTATTTATTTATTGACTGCTAATTAAGAGTCTTTGTTGCATGTAATTGTCGCAGTTAGGGATAGGTGGCGTCTAAACTAATTGAGCTAAAATGTAATCTCCCTTTAGTAATCTAATTATAATGCACTTAATTGAGCACATTAAGGAAGCACCCAGTCTTTGCAAATGTCAAAGTCTTTGCAAAAGGGCTCTAAAATGTCATCATTACCTCCCAGGATATGGGATGCAAAATGTTGAGCTGTTGATGCTGTTACCTGATTTCAGTCTGGCATCATGGTCATGTGAAATTCAGCAGAGAGAAGGACTTCTATGAGACTTATTTTCACAGAACAGTTTTTTTTATGTATCTAGTTGCATTGTGTGACTGTGAGTACTTTGAAGTCTATCGCTGATTATGTTGAGGACTGCTTGTCAGACACTGATTTGTTGAAGTGTTGGATAACAAGGTAGCACATAGAAAAATGATGGCCTTCTCTTCTATATAGTTTTTTTTTTCAGTATTTTCTGTCATTATTTACACTGTTATTATTATTAGACTCAGTTGCCATGAACATATTAATGGTGATGGAGAGGTAGAATATAGGTAAGAACCTCCATGACTAAATGAGCGGTGGAGGTCACAGTAGTGAAATGCCAAACCTTTTTTTTCTTTGAATGTCTTGGTCTTATTAGCACCTTCCAATCTGTCTCTTTATGCAATGTGTTGTGTATGGTAATTGCTATGATACATGATTATCAAATTGTATTACTATATAAAGATTGCTTTTGTGTTAACCCCCAGGGGTGCCACATCTGTTGTGTTTCGCTGTGAAGAGAAGCAAACTGAGAAACCTTACGCTGTGAAGGTCTTGAAGAAAACCGTGAGTTGAGCTGTGATCATAAAGATGTTTTCATTCTTCTTAAAATCCCAGAATGATTGTTATGTTGGTTGTGTCGTCAATTCAGATTGACAAGAAAATTGTGAGGACAGAGATCGGAGTCTTGCTGCGTCTCTCTCATCCAAATATTGTAAGATATTTATGTTCCTGGCAACATCACGTTGTTATGAAATATTCAATGTTCATTGTGTTCTGTGGGAATATAGATGGGCTTGTTCTGATGTGACTGTTCTCACTATGTTTTCATTCAGATTCGTTTGAAGGAAATTTTTGAAACGGAGACCGAGATCTTTCTTATCCTTGAGTTGGTCACAGGTGGAGAGCTTTTTGACAGGTATGATGAGCTTCATTAATGAGAGGCAAAAAAAAAAAATCTACTTCCACTGTATATACAAAATATCTGAATACCTTATGTTGTGTTCCACAGAAGCAATGTTATTTTGACATTATTTTTATGCAATCACAAAATTTCTTAATATCTCGAATATGATTTCATATTTTGTCTGTTTTCAGATTTATTTTGTATTTCAGTTTTAGTTTTAGTAGTTGTAGTACTCCATCTTAATATATATATATATATATATATATATATATATATATATATATATATATATTAATTAAATTCAGCCTTAACTGTTTTAGTTTTAATTAACAATAACAACACTGCACAGAAGAAAGACAATCCAGATTTGGAACAACACGAAGGTCAGGAAATGATGGCATGGAAAACTCATTAAATAAGATAATATATAATGATCTTGCTACTTAAAGACTATCAAGCGATGATCTTCCACCATGTATTCATACGATGAGAGCCAAATGTTTCTCCTTAGATCCTACAGTGGTCTCCAGCACAGGAATCTCATTTATTCTTTACTGTCAACATCTCCTGGCTCAAGTTCTTACAGCTCAGTAGGCTTTCTATCTGTTCTTCTACCCAGCAGTGAGATGTAATTGAATGAAACAAGTTCCCGATAATTGGTTTAAGTGGGTTTGGTGCAGAGCAGGAGCAGGATGTGTGTGCCTACACACTGTTAAACAGAGCATTAAATGTTGCCAGATCCACACACAGAAGTCTAAACATCAGCTGCTCATGTCTTAAAACATATGATAGTATATATACATGCTGTGGATTGTTTTTTAATGATGATTTTGTCTCTGAAATGATTGTATGTTGTTTCAGGATTGTGGAGAGGGGCTACTACAGTGAGAGAGATGCAGCTCACGTCATCAAACAGATCCTGGAGGCTGTGGCGGTAAGACCAAATAAATCAAGGGATATAAAAATTGTGCTTTTCACCCTCACAGAGATTTTCTGTTCATGTTTGAAAGGCTATAAAGGCAACGTGCATATTTAGCCTTTAAAGAGGAACACAGCTTTTCCTGGCTCTTTTGAAGTAAAAGAGTCTGATGTACTGGGTAGACATACTCTTAAGGCCGCGTGTCCATTAAAGCATTTTTTCTCATGGCTAGTGTATTTTTTCTATTATTTTGCCAGGAGCATGACGAGGTGCGTTTTTTTTATTTTTCTCACTGCCGAGAGCTGAAGAATGTTCAACCTTAGGAAATCTCAGTGCTCATCACTGTCACGTTTAATTCAGCCAGCCAATCACAGTGTAGGAGGGGCGGAACATATACCACTCCGACCAACCGTCCTGCTTGAATGACAATTAATCAACAATGGAGCAGTTAATATTGCTGGACTTTGGTGCTTTGGTGGACACACGGCCCACTATTCAAAATACAAAAGATGCAAAAATGCTGCTTTCAGTAATTGCCATGGTTTTGATGTTATAACTCATTTACATATTACTACCCAAGCTCAAATGCCAATGCCTTGTTAAACAGGGTCATATGATGTTGCTAAAAAGAACATTATTTTGTGTATTTGGTGTAATGAATTGTGTTTATGAGGTTTACGGTTCAAAAAACATTATTTTCCACATACTGTACATTATTGTTTCTGCTCTATGCCCCGCCTTCTGAAACGCGTCGATTTTCACAAAGCTCATCATTCTGAAAACCGAGGTGTTTGCTGATTGGTCAGCTATCCAGTGCATTGTGATTGGCCGAATACCTCAAGCGTGTGACGGAAATGTAACACCCCTCATCATATACTGTCATGCCTTGTCCCAGTCAGAACATAAGACAAAGACAATAAAACCCATTGAAAATGATATTAACCCATTATTTGTTGCATCCAGTGAGGACATAATTGCGGATTATAATTACTTATACGTTTTTTTTTTACATGTTGCGTTGCACTGCACCGCATAATAAATATAAAACCATGTCTGCATTTGTGATCGGAGAAAAAAGACAAACGACAAGCGCTACTCTACACTGCTCAAAACTCAGGTTTGAATCATCAGTGAAAAATCCTTAGTCCACATTAAAGAGTAACAGCATGAATTATACATGTTGAAGTTTGATAATCATAAAAAAGATCATGTTTTCCACGTTCTTTAAAAAAGCATTTATGTTCAGAAAAAGAAAGAAACTCATTCAGGTTTAAAAACACTTTTTAGTTAGTAAATAGTGGTATAAAAATAAAACACTATGACAGAATTGACAGACAGCTGACAGAACTGTTATTTTTGGGTGAACTATTTAACCCTAATAAAACAACAAAACACAAAGAGAAAAATCGCTCACTGCTCTTGACTAAAGAAATTTAATACAGTTGGGTTTGGAATCAGTTCACATAGTATTTTATTTGTATATTTGTTCATTAAATTTCTTGAAAGCACTGTTTGTTTTATTTATATGTTTTTTGTAGCTGTAATGTGTATCTTTGTCTTTTTGTCATTTTTATCTTCGCCCTTTTTGTCTTTTTGTTACCTTGAAAGGCTTTTTCTTTATAATAGGGAAATTAGTTTGGCTATAATGTTCAGACAACATGCGAAATAGTAAAACCAACATGACAAAGAATCATGAAAAAATTGTGAATCGTGATATTCCTAAAAAACAAAATCAAGTCATTTGCACCACATTCTTTTGTCAATTTAACATTTTATTTTGGTGTCAATTTATTCAAATACTTTGAATATATCACTTAAATTCTTTAAAGGGGTCATAACATGAAGTTTTTGGTTTGTTTTATTATGTTCCCATTAGTGCAATTATAATATTACTATAGTTTTGGACGAAAAACGTAAGAATTTTATGTGATTTATTAGCTTTTTCCACCCCGCTTCTCACCCCATCTGACTCAGACAGTCAGTTTTGGGGGTTTTCCCCTTTGAGAGTTCAGTGTATCTGCCCACTGTTATAATTGGCTGATGTCTTTTATCACGGGGCCTGAACATCACAGACTCTGAAAACAATATGCAAATAAACTAAGTAAAAGCACTGTGGTTATTCAATATGAATAAAACTGAAATTAACATTTTAAAAAGTAGTTTTTACATGAAATACACTACATTTTACATGAAATATTACACTTTGCGGTGTCGTTGTGGGGTCAGAGCGTCAATCATGGCAATGGCAAACTGCATGTGCGTTAATTCTGAGAAAGAGGGATCAGGTGGAAAAAAAAAAGCATCTCCAATATTTTGAATTTAGACTGCAAAACCTAGTTCAACCACTCGGTGTCAATCCTACATACGTCACCTTTAAGTATTTTAAGAGCGTAAGGAGACTGACTCGATTCTTCATTCATGGTGCCTCATGTGAGATGGGGGATCATCTCTTTTACATGGTTTGCTTGCTGTGACTCTGATTGGTGGAATTTTCTGTACAGCATCACAGTTAGTGTAGTTTCACACTGCAAATTCCACTTTTAAACATTAATATTTACAAAAACAGTTCAATGAATGCGAGCAGATGTGTTAATAAAAAGCATATACAGTCGATTAAAAGCCTCAGAACTCACAACAGGTCTGTCTTTAAAGGTCTATATTGTTCAAAATCATATGTGCATATGACTTCCTTCTTTCAGACAAATTCAGTTGGAGTTATTTTAAAAATGGCCTTTGATCTTTCAAGCTGTTGGATGCAGCTCAGCGGGTGTTGCACTGCATCGGTTCATGAGAAGTTTAATAAAAAGCTCATCCATTAAAAAAAGAGATCAAAACAAGAGATCAAAACAAAATAACGGTCACTAATAAGAAGTACAAAATGAGGATTTGTAAAGAAAAATGTCATAGGATTTCGATATAAGCAAAGAGGAGACTGGTTTTCCTTTGCTAAAGTAATGAAACTTTGCTTCCTTCGCTCCTGTTAACAAACATTGGTTTTCACGAGACTTCACGAGACTGCTTCTGTTTTACATCAGGGAACACAAGCTATTAAAGTGATTATGACGTTTTGAATATGGATATTTTTCTTCCAAAACCTCATCGATTTGCTACAGGAGGCCTGTGTTTACCCCCTGGAGCCGTGTTTTTATTAAACTTTCTATCAAACTTCTCATGGACCGATGCAGTGCAACACCCGCTGAGTTGCATCCAACAGCTTGAAAGATCAAAGAAAACTTTTTCAATAACTCTGACTGGGTGAGTAATTTACGGACAAATTAAATTTTTTGGGTGAACGAACCCTTTAACTATGCTATAAAAGTCTTAAAGTACAATAGCCAAAAAAAAAAAAAGTTTATTCATGAGGATCAGAGAGAGATTAGAAAATGTAGTGTAAAACAATCGTGAGCAACATTACAAGACCTCAGGGAAAAATTAATGCTACAAATAGTGCATAATACGGAGCCTTTAATCTGTGGTGAATAATATGTAGATAATATGACCAAATAGTATGATATGATGATGTGTGTCATGAGGGACAGCAGTTATTTTAATGCGTTCTCAGCTGAAGGATTATTGTGTGTGTGTTGGCGTGGCTGAACACATGTCCAGCGATGGGCTGAACGTGGAGGGGTTTGGAGATGTGGGTCAGTCTTGTCGTCACTCAAAATCGAACGGTAGAGTAAGCGGATATGTGTGCAGAGCTGCTAGTGAAAAATAATCTTCTCAGAACAAAAAAATAAAAAATATTGCATTTTTTTCCCCTCAGCTTTTAATCTTCCTGAGCAGGAGGAATGTGGGCTGGCGTTACATAACAGCTCAGCAATCTGACAATGAAGCAACAATGTGGAGGCCACATTTATGTGTAGAATGTCGTTTCGATGTGTCCTGATCGGATCTGTTTAATCCTCATTGTCTATGACATAATCTGTAGGAGTTGATTGTGACCATGAGGTTTATGTATGTGCAATTGTGCATATATAACGATTTTGGCAAATCTTCGTATTTGTATCTGACTTGTTTTCATCAGGGCCTCAGTAGCTCAGGGCTGGGTGATATGACCAAAAATATTATCACAGTAATTTATTTTCCATATCGTACAATGTCACTACTGATCACAGTATTTATTTACCAATAATTGGGAATGGAGCGCTTTCCACATGTTTTTTAGACCTTGAAAATTAATGTAAACATAACTTGTTTGTCCACAATTAAACTCCACAGAGTAGCTACCTTTATAATTTAATTTGAAATCTGTTTTTCTCTTTTTTTCTAAATAATGTGTTTTTCATTTTATTTTATTTTCTGGATTCTGTGCTACTCTCAGGGTTACAAACTTTTCTGTTGTGTTCATTTCGGTTCCTGTTCTCCTGCCTTGTTTAGTTCTGATTAGCTCATCATCATTGGTAACCTTTTACTCTCAAGTGTTTCATCATTTATACTCCGTGCTTTATTCAGTTCTTTTGCCGGTTATTTGTAATGCCTACATTTGTGTTTGTGCTACCCCTGCCTTGTTTGCGCTTGGATTTATGATTAAAAGACTTTTCTGGAATCCTTTGTTGTGTGCTCTTTACAGCACCATAACATTACAGCTTTATTATTAAATATTTAATTTTATTTATTAATATTTAACTATTAAATGTATCATAAAAAATGGTGGCTAATGAAATAAATTATTACAATGCTAACAGTTTAGGTAATCTTTTGAAATGTAATCAAATGAAAATATAACAATTAATGTCATTTTTTTTTTTTTTTTTTTTTTTGTCAAATAAGATGGTAATGTTTTCTCTTGGTTCTTGGTTCTAAATAAATGCGACTAATAGTCCAGTGCCGACTTATATGTGTTTTTTTCCTCATCATGACGTATTTTTGGACTGATGCGACTTATACTTAGGTCCGACTTATAGTCCGAAAAATACGGTAAGAAATTATAGTATAAAATAGTAATGTATTTCTGTCATAATTTCTTCAGGGTAAGCCAAACTTATTGTGTTGGTTTGTTGTGAAGCCCTCTGAATGTTTGATGGTAGTTTTCTGATATGTAATGGTGTGAAGCTGATGAAGTGACTCTCGGAGCAGCTTTGGAGATGAATTTAATATCACGTATATTGAGAAAGCAGGTGTTGAAAACAACGTGAGCATCATGTGTTTGAGCTTGTGTAGTAGAAACAACTACACCACTCCTTCACACAGAGACACACAGAACATGCAGACATATAAACCACATGCACTGACTGACCATTCATTTCTGCTGTGTGATCAGCTGTTAGATTAATCCATATCAAGTAAAAATTATAATTTTTCTTGACAATCATTATCATTCTGATTGACATATTGTATCACAATTGCAGCCTGAGATCGTGTATCACCCAGCTCTAGCTCAGCTCAGCTCAGCTAGCTCATAAATCCTATATTGACTTGATAAACCACCTAGCAACCACAGAGTACCCTAACAACTGCATAGCAACCTGCTTAATGTAGTCACATCGCTCTGGCAAACACTTAGTGTGAGCGTGAACTCATATTTTCTTTAGAATTTTCGACTCATATTTTCTTTAGAAAGTGTAAACGTCTGGCTTTGTTTTTAATTTGCTAAATCATTTATGATTGAAACTTAAACATCAAATAAAAATAAACCATCTTAGCCCTGTTCAGACCATTAAACAGAGTATTTAATTAAATGTTTAAAGAACTCCAGAAGCTTATTTCGAACATATGAGTCTGTAGTAGGACTGACTCATCTCCGGTTTTCACACTAGTCATGTGTTAAAACACAGTGACTCCTGCCGCCTTCAATTTACACTTTGTCATCTGCCAAACACTTTCTGTACTTCGTCGAGTTCTGCTGGGCTCACATTTACCAGGAAATCATTGTCTCCTATTTTTGGAATTGTGTTAAAGGAACAACATCTGTCTTGTGCATATGAACACAAAATTAATTAACACGGCCTGACACCGTATGAGTCATCCCCGCTCTAATCAGACTTCAGATCACAGACGCCCATGCCCTGATAATGGAGAACGACCCCATGATCTCAACAGAGTGCTAGAAAAACCACTTCAGGGAAGAAAGGAGGTTTGAAAGGTTCAGGCATCTCTCAACCCAGAGACAGTCTGCAATTCACAGCGCTAATATGTCTGTATGTTCTGCATCACTGTCTGGAGCCCAGAGATGATTTGTTAAAGAAGTAGTTCAGCCAAAAATTTAAATTCTGTCATTATTCTTTCAAGCCTTTCCAAACTCGCATGACTTTCTTTCTTCTGTGGAACACAGGTGGAGAAGTTTTGAAGAATGTACAATTCTGTCTTTTACAAGACGAGAGCTATGATCCATAAATCTTTTGCACTATGTTCCCAAATTTCTCTGAAATATATGAGGAACAGACTGAAAATTTACATTATTATTCCTATAAGGTCAATCTAGATCTATTTAAAGAATCACTTGACCTTGAGTTGAATTGAACCTTAGGTAATGTGTTCAGTTCCCAGGGAATGCATTAACTGATACAAATGCATATTTTGAATCAGGGTTGTTATAATATATATATATATATATATATATATATATATATATATATATATATATATATATATATATATATAATTTATAAAAATTCATAATTGATAAAATTATGATTATTGTAATTTTTGTAAATTGAAATTAAATCACATATAAACAAACTTAAACATTTTAATTGAACTAGTTCACATTGCAAAATAAAACTAAAGCAATATTTAAAACAATAATTAAAAAATACAAAAACACAATACACAATAACTAAAACTTTAAATTAAATAAAAATTTAAATAAAAATTTAAATAGAATCTCATTGATAATAATAACACTGTCGTGAATATAATGTATGTCACTGTCGATAAAAATGTCTTTAAAATATATGCTTTTAGAAATGTGGAAAAAAGTCTAAAAGTTTAGTAAAAACTAATCTATTTGTTGAGTTCAAACTCACTAATTTTCCATTCAAATCTAAATGAAATTTCACCCTGTCTGTTTTCTAAATACATGTTATTGATCTTATTGTGAATGATATATACTTTCATCATGTGTAATAACTCCGTTTTCTGGTGAAACTAGTCCCTTTCTTTCAATCAACTGCAAGCTCACATACAGATCTGCCTCAATCCAATTAACAACCAATGGATAGTAAAAAAAAATTTTTCTTTTTCAAAAATCTTTTTGACTCAGATTTACTTTACAATACGGAAGAAAAGACTGAACCACAGTGCTGTTTCATTCAAAGCTAGACCATTTATTGTAAATGCAAGAAAAGAGCAACCAGGACATTCTTAAAAATGTTTCCTTTTATGTTCCACAGAAGAATGAAATCATGAAGGTTTGGTGAATTGATGAGAACAGAGAACTATCCCTCTTATGTTTGTCTTTGCCTTCATGACAGCTGTGTTAACAGAGAACTGTTCCAGACTGTCTCAGTGAACTCATCTTCCCCACCTACACTCCATCAGGACTTCAGAGAACAGAGGATGTCATCAGCAGTCACACGCAATCAGACACACACACATGCTCTTAGAGCTGCATAATAAGTCTTAATCAATTCATTAAACATAACAAATTACCTATTAGAGCAGCTTTACTAAATGTGGGGTGGTGGGGGCTTTGCAGAAACGCTGATTACTCTCTGAGAAAAAAAAAAAAATTTCAATGGTGCTACAATCGCATTTGGCAGGTTTTTACTTTTGACCCAGTTAATCCATGATGCTCCTTTCATGATTTAGCGAAAACCCGCAGATTCCATTGAAATTCACCAAGGAAACTTTGTCTTAAAGGGATAGTTCACATAAAATTGTGTCCTCATTACCCTTATGTCTTATGTTCAAAACCTGTATGTCATGTGGAATAAAAAAGAAGATCATTTAAGGAATGTTTTGAACGCATTTGTCCATATAATGCAAGTCAGTGAGTCAAATGTTGTTTTGGACCTCCTGGTCGTGATACCTCTGTTTGGTCTCTGTTGCAGTACTTACATGAGAATGGAGTTGTTCACAGAGACCTCAAACCAGAAAATCTCCTTTATGCTGACTTGTCGATAGATGCACCTCTTAAGATAGGTAACAAACTGTATCCTTCACACTTGAACTGTGAACTCTTTCATTGATGAATGGGTTTTATTGATTCAATCTTTTCTGTTATGTCCACAGCTGACTTTGGTCTTTCTAAAATAATCGATGAGCAAGTGACGATGAAGACAGTATGTGGGACCCCCGGCTACTGTGGTGAGTCAAAATTTTATAAAAGACATTATTTGTATTGCGTTTTAAGCACCCTCTTACTGATTTCCTTATTTTTACATGCACTACTAATATAAAAGTCATTTAGATCTCCACAAGCAAGCACAATCCAGTGAATGACTAATAAAGTTTCATCAGCCAATTCATTTGCAATCATTTGGCTCTGTTCTCACATCCACTCAGCTCCTGAGATCCTCAGAGGAAATGCTTATGGTCCTGAGGTTGACATGTGGTCGGTGGGAGTCATCCTTTATATTTTGTGAGTAATACATTAATGTATATTCATTTAGTGGACGGTTTTATCTGACTTGCAAATGCATAATATTCTGGTATTTCTCTGTAATATGCCATATACCATATTACTGTTCTTAAAGTATTTTTGATCTCCTGTATTATTTTCACTCTTGTGTTTCCACTTCACTTCATTTATTCAAATTATAAATTGATTTTTCTATGCCATCTGCTTCTGTTCTTGGTTTCTCCACCCTCAGGCTGTGTGGGTTTGAACCATTTTTCGATCCAAGGGGGGATCAGTACATGTACAGTCGCATTCTGAACTGTGATTACGAGTTTGTCTCCCCCTGGTGGGATGAAGTGTCTCTTAATGCAAAGGATCTGGTGAGTACCACGTGCTCACACACCATTATTGTCCTGTTTGTAATGCTGATGATGTTCATGGACTGATGATTTATTTTAAATGAGATGAGAGAGAACAGTATCTCCATCAAATATCAACAGGAACCAAATCATATGCTGATTTGATTATTCAATCATCTGAGCTTTCTGGCTCTTTGTTTATTCACTGTTAGCTGTTGGTTATGTTTGTTTGATTTCGTCTGTAGGTTAGTAAGCTCATAGTGCTGGACCCTCATAAACGTCTCACAGTCAAACAGGCTCTGGAGCACCCATGGGTGCTTGGAAAAGTAGCACGGTTCTCCCACATGGACACAACACAAAGAAAACTACAGGAATTTAATGCTCGACGCAAATTAAAGGTCAGCAACCAATAGCTCCTTTGGCTATGATGAAAAGAGTGTCCACAATAAAGAAAAATAAAATCTTTTTTTAGAAATGTCCTCTTTGTATTGAAGTTGCTTTTTAATTTTAATTTTAATAAATTCATATTTCAATATTTTATTAACTTTTATACCTTTTCTTAAGAAATGTTTAAATGATTTGTACCTTGCATGCATTTATGTGTATATTTAAGTGTAAATCATTAAATATCTTTTTCAAGGTATATGGTATTTTCATCAGGAATTATTAAATCATTAATAAGTATAATAAGTTACCTTTATTTTTTTTTATTTTATTTTTTGCATTTTGGCAGATAACTTTAGGGAAAAACAATTATGTCATTGACTTTAGTGGGGCATTTCACCCAGAAATGAAAATTCTGTCATCATGTACTCACCCTTGAGTTGTTCCAAAATTGTATTAGTTTATTTTGTGTAACATTAAATAGGATATTTTGAAGAATGTTGGTAACCAAAGAGTTGTTGGTCCCCATTGACTTCCATTGTACGGGAGAAAATACTGTGGAAATCAATGGATCCCAGCAACTGTTTGGTTACCCACATTTCTAAAAATAACTTAATTTTCTGTTCAACATAATTCATACAGATTTGGAACAACTTGATGGTGAGATGACAGGATTTACATTCTTGAGTCCCTTATAATAAAATGTTGTTAAATGTAGGATGCTATGCTGTTCAAGAATATGATTTCTGTGCTTTTTACGAGCAGAATCAGGAGTATTTTACTGAACCAGTGCACATTACTCAGGAGTTTCTCCATCTATAGGCTGCTATGAAAGCTGTGGTCGCCACAAGCCGGATGCACGAGGGCTCACGGCGGCGGACGGACAGCTGCGAAATGCCTAATGCAGACAAGACCTCGCGTCAGAGCAGCATACAGAAGGACAACACAGTGGATTCTCAAAGAGAGCCCATTCCCATTAAAGAGGGACCTGAGCAGGCTGAAGATGGTGCCCTGAGTCCCTCATGTCCCCCCCTCCACCTCACCCATAAATCTAAACCTTCTGTCATATCTGGGCCCATGCCCACTCGCCCACCCCTCATAGCAGAGGGTCACAGACAGACCTCCGTCCTTCCAAAGGCTCCAGTGGTTCGGCCCAGGGTGCCCAAGAAGAGCTGCTCAGTGGATCCGGGAGGCAAACACGAGCCTTCGCCGGTGAGCACCAGCCCACCCAGTCCCAAGAACCTCAGTAATGGTTTCTCCATGAGTGTGGAGGCAGGCGGCAGTACGGCAGAATGTCAGTATCCTGGATGATCTATAGATTAGGATTCTCACGGAAGACAAAGGAGGATAAAGACAATGCTTTAAAATACACTGAGAATTTCTTCTTCTCCTCTTCCACTTTTGCCATGTGATATTTTGATACTGGACTGACTGTTTCTTAAAGCTCTTCGTATAGAGGCATGCGGCTTTAAAGGCAACTGTAGGTTAGTGACACAGCAAACATAGCTGTTTTCTCTTTGCACAAGCAGTGTGGATAAGATTGTCTCTCATCTGAACTGAAATCCATGTTGCTCTTTCTTCATTTGCTATCATATGAAACTGTTCATACAGTCTTATTCTCTCTCTAAAGTTAATGAGGATCATGTATCTTTGATGTTGTGATAATATATATTTGTTTAGGAATGACTGCTAAAAGACCCTTAAATTTGTATTGCATACACTATTCATGAAATTAATATATATAGATAAATATATGTATAAAGTGTATCTTTATGTCTTTCCCCCCCCCCAACTTAATTCAACCTTTTTGTATTAGCACATTTCAAAAAAATGCTTCAATGGTTTCTAAAAGCTCAGACTAATGGAAGGATATGACAGAATGCCGCAGTCAAGGATTATGTTTTTCTCGGCTCATCTTTGGCAGTTTATCGCCCATCAAATCGAATTGATGTCATTCAGGGTTACCACACTGATGTCATATTCAGTCTCTCTTAAAGATCTGGGAATGTTTTATTGAAATCGCACCTAACCTGCCGCTGTACTATGAGAAATCTTCTATATGAGGTGGAATTAAAACAACTTCCGCAGTATGCTTCAGCCACACTGTCTACCTCTTCTACTGTACTGGAAATTCTGCAGAGATCTACTCTTGGGATCGAAGGCATGGAAGAACATTTTTCAATGTTGAAGGGCTGTTTTTGGTGAACTTAATGTAGGCTAAATTGATCTGCCTCTATGTAACTGCATTGCAGAAAGTATATATTATACAGTTGCTTCTCTCATTCTACTTTATTTTGATCTTTGCTAAACAAGAATGCTTTGTGCTGACATTAACAGTAGCCTAATTAGACATCACTGGAACACTACGGTTATGTATGAAATGTGTTGGGGAGTAACTAGTTACATGTAACAGTTACTGAGAAAAAAAAATCCAATTAAAGGTACTTATGAAAATGTTAAAAAATCTGAATAATTTCTGTAAAAAGCTAGGAAATGTCAGTTGAATAACATTAATATATTGCTTTGCCTGTTTTTGATGTGCATTGTGTCTCCAGCCATTTAAAGGCTGTTTAGTAAAGCAATGCTATTCTGCTGCTTTCAACTGGTTCTCTTGTTTGAATTCACAGTGAAACACATCTGCCAATTCCATCGATCCACATTGCAGCTGAAAGCTCCAGGATACAAACTGTCTGAGAGTTGCCACCAGCGCAAGTGATAAAAATGTGTTCCAGTGCTGGAAATGTAAAAGTCAATTCATCCAGAAATTCGAAATGGGCAGAAATATAACAGTTCAATGCAAAATATGTGAGAATGCCTCTTCTATGATGAATTTTAACCTTAATCGCAACCTAGTGGACAAATCTCTCTAGTTTTGACTTGCAAAATAGAGCTATTTAACTAAACAATGATTGGCCATTAAATATAACTATTTAAAAAAAAACAATACAATGGGTGTTATAACAGATTCATTGGTGGAGTCTGTTTCAGTTGCCAGTGAATATGAAACTAGAATTTATTCTTGCTTCTGTTATTGAGAAATGTGAAAATGGTGTCCCTTCACACACACATAGTGGTAAAACGAATAGTATGATGTTTACTATTTTTATATCAATAAGAAGAAAAACATGTTTTTTACTACTGTAAAATTATCTAGAATTGTGTTTTTCGCTTGAATATAACTATATCTGTGGGGTTTTTTTTAGGTTAAATGTTTGAAAAATTATTAAAAGCTGAAAACATAGAAATTTAGAAAAAAGTAATCAAATGTCATCAGTTAAATTACTTTCATAAAGTAGATACTTATGTTCCTTGGGTAACTTGTAATCTATAACCTATTACATTTCCAAAGTAAACTTTCCAACACTGTGTATGAATAGTATTAATATTTTGCACTTGATTCTGTGTTCAACTGCAAGCCGGTGTATATTCTGTTGCAGATTAATAAATCATACTATCAGATGCTTTAATAGGAGTCTAAGAAAGGCTATTTATTGTCCTCAGTGTTTCTAATATTTTGTCCCTAACTGGCAGCACAATATTGTAAGACACTAAATCTGTAGGCCAGTGTAAAAAAAAAAATGGAATGGATTTTTTTTCCTGATAAAAATATATATATGTATATAAATAATAATAATAATAAAAATGCTTCTACTGATGTTAATTTAGATTTTTTTTTTATCATTAAAAGTTAATGATACAAAATATGAACTGAATTTTAAGTCAGAGTGTAATAATCTGAATATGTCAAACTGATTACATAAAATGACAAATTTACATAAAATGTATTACATCATTATCAAAAAAGAATGTATAGAACGATTACAACTCTCCCACCTCACCATGTTATGCATAATATGTGTAATTTATGCATAGGCTTATATGCATACGTTTTAATAATAATACTTTTTTTATAATAACAAATACAGGTGCATCTCAAAACATTAGAAAATCATGGGAATGTTCTCAATTTTTTTGTAATTTAATTAAAAAAAGGAAACTTTTTTAAATTCTAGATTCATTGCACACAAACTAAAATATTTCAAGAGGTTTTTTTAATCCTGATGGTTATGACTTACAGCTTAGGAAAATAAAAAAATTCAGTATCTTAAAAAATGTGAATATTTTCTCAAAGATCAATCAATAATAATAATAAAAAGACTTACAAGACAGAAATGTTCAGGATCTCCAAAGTAGGTTTAATTATGCACTCAATACTTCGTTGGGGCTCCTTTTGTATGAATTACTGCTAGTGTGGCATGGCATGGGAGCGATCTTCCTGTGGCACTGCTGAGGCTTTACTGAAGCCCAGTTGGCTTTGATAGCGGCCTTCAGCTCCTCTGTATTGTTTGTCAGATGTTACTTATCTTCTTCACAATACCCGTAGATTATCTGTGAGGTTCAGGTCAGGAGTTGGCTGGCCAATCAATACAGTAATATCATGGTACGCAAACCACTTGGAAGTGGTTTTGGGACTGTGGGCAGGTGCTAAAGTCCTGCTGCAAAATGAAATCAGCATCTCCATAAAGCTTGTCAGCAGATGGAAGCATAAAGTGCTCCAAAATACTATCTCCAAGTAGAAGGCTGCATTGACTTTGGTCTTTTGACCAGTCTTCCTCCAGACTTCAGACCTTGCTTTCCAAATGAAATCCTAAATTTACTCATCATCTGAAAAGAGGACTGTGGACCACTGAGCAACAGTCAAATTATTTTTCTCCTTACCCAGATGAAATGCTTCTGCCGTTTTTTTCTGGTTCAGGAGTGCCTTGGTTCTAGGAATCTTTATTTATTTTTATATTTAAATGGGGATTCATCTCATTTATCACCATTAAAATATGGAGTGCCACAAGGATGTGTCCTAGGTCCTCTTCTATTTTCAATATACATGTTGCCCCTTGGTAATATTATTAGAAAATACGAGATTAGTTTCCACTCTTATGCTGATGATACTCAACTATAAGTCTCAACGAGACCAGATGAAACTTCTAAATTATCTAAGCTAACAGAGTGTGTTAAAAATGTAAAAGATTGGATGACCAATAATTTTCTCCTATTAAATTCATATAAGCCAGAGATATTACTTATTGGACCAAGAAAAACAGTCCACAGAATCTAGTAGACTACAATTTGCAACTAAACGGATGTACTGTTACTTCCTCTACATGCAGTCAATGCATGGGTGTTATATTAGACACCAATTTGTCTTTTGAAAACTATGTTTCCCATATTGCAAAAACAGCATTCTTCCATCTTAGAAACATCGCCAAGCTACGAAAATTGTTATCTGTTTCTGATGCAGAAAAGCTAGGTCATGCATTTATGACCTCTAGACTGGACTATTGTAATGCACTTCTTTGTGGTTGTCTAGCATCTTCAATAAACAAGCCACAGGTAGTCCAATATGCAGCGGCTAGAGTCCTTGCCAGGTCAAGAAAGTATGATCATATTACACCAATCCTACAGTCTCTGCACTGGCTACCTATTAGGTTCCATCAGTTACAAATTATTATTACTTACCTATAAGGAACTAAATGGTTTAGCTCCTGTGTAACTAACTAGCCTTATAGCACACTACAACCCATCACACTCCCTAAGGTCACAAAACGCTCGACACAAAACGCTGCTAAAAACACATTTCTTTCGCCAAGCATTCAAATAATGCATCTCATAATTTGTGACTGCAGTTGTATCTGATCAAATGCGCAATCTTATTCTTTAGCTTGGGTTGGAACAGCAGCTATGCTAATTATTTCTCTGTTTGTTTCTCTGTTTTGCCACAGGATTTACATCCCGTGGTAACTAGGATATACACAAGCTCCAGTCTGGATCCAGACACCTGAGAAGAGATGATGCCAGCCCCTCAGAGGACCTCAGATGATGCCAAACCTGAAACAACATACAGAACCAACAAATATTGCTTCTTACTATGTGTTCATCGTCTGGTTGACTATGTCTTTTATCAATTTTTCAGAAAATTCCTATCATATGCACATAAACTGACAGTCACCACTACTAGGGGAAGTCGTGGCCTAGTGGCTAGAGAGCTTGACTCCTAACCCTAAGGTTGTGGGTTTGAGTCTTGCACTGGCAATACCACGACTGAGGTGCCCTTGAGCAAGTCACTGAAACCCCCAACTGCTCCCTGGGTGCTGCAGCATAAATGGCTGCCTACTGCTCCGGGTGTGTGTGTGTTTGTGCACTTTGGATGGGTTAAATGCAGAGCACGAATTCTGAGTATGGGTCACCATACTTGGCTGTATGTCATGACACTTTTTTTAAGCTACTACTAAATATTGTAGATACTTAATTGTCTGTAAAGTTGTTTTGCAATGATTTTTATTGCCCTTTTCCTGAAGACGTCTGAGTGTGATGACTCTTGATGCGCTGACTCTGGCTTCAGTCCACTCCTTGTGAAGCTCTCCCAAGTTCTTGAATCGGCTTTTCCTGACAATCTTCCCAAGGTTGTTGTCATCCCTGTTGCATGTGCACCTTTTCCTACCACACTTTTTTCTTCTAGTCAACTTTCTATGAATATATTTTGATACAGCACTCTGTGAACAGCCAGCCCTTTCAGCAATGACCTTCTGTGGCTTACCCTACTTGAGGAGGGTGTTGAGGGTGTCAAGTCAGTAGTCTTTCCCATAATTGTGGTTGTATGTTCTAAACTAGCCCAAGAGATACACCGTATTTATACTCAAAATTAATCAAACTAATCAAGCTCAAAATGGAATATTCAAATTTTTTTGAAAATATTTTTTATATTATTAGAAAATAGGGGATTAGTTTCCACTAGTTTTTTTTTTAAACAAAACAAAAACAAAACTCTTATTGAAATATTTCAGTTTGTGTGCAATGAAACTAGAATATAAGAAAGTTTGCTTTTTAATTTTCCATGATATTCAAATTTTTTTTGTTGATAATTGTAAATAATTGTCAGACACAAAATGTAAATGTCTCATTTTGGTAGTTTGTTAATACCATCGCAATTTTAGGAGGAATGGGGTACAGAATGATAGCTACAGACGTTAAATGTTTTCCTACATTTCTGTATTCATTTATATAACCTATGTTACATAATAATAACCTATGTTACATAATAATAATTATCTAATAATTATCTAACATAATAGATCATTATAAATAAATAAACTGGCAAATGTGGAAATGCTGTAAAAAGGTGGTGTGATGTTTCGTTGAAGCTCAGATGGGCTGTGAATGTGACTTTCCGCAGCAAGCATCTCTTCTCCAGACGGGAGGGGGCGTGGCTTCACTTCCGCTTCAGCGCTCGACTCCCGAAGTACTAGAGCAGATCTCCGCTTTGTTCTGTACGAGGTTTGTGACTCGCTCTACTGCAACGGCGGTCGACGACAAAGGAAAGGAAGGTATGTATATTTGTTTTTTTTTAAATTATGCAATTCTTATGTTATAGTCTGTGTTTTTTATTTTTTATCAATTTTTTTTTTCAAATGTGCGGACTGCGCGCGCTGTTAGCGCCAAGACTCGCGGGCCTCAATAGAGCGGCCTGAAGCGTTGAAAGTATCATTATAATCTGTAAAATGAGTTTAGCTAATAATGAAACCAATCTATATATGGGCTGTGGTGCTATTGCAATGTTGTTGTTATTATTTTTTATTTATTTATAACTGTTCGCGCTGTCCGTCTGCAGCCTAGCTTAGTGTGGTTCGCCTAGCCTAGCATCCATGCGTACGTTTAGCAAAGCGTTTAGCATTTAGCATTGCGCTTGTATTTGTTTGTAGGAGAAATAAATCGATAAGTAAGTGTTTGTTTCATTGTAAAGAGTAGGCTTAAGTGTGTGTGTGTGTGTGTGTGTGTGTTTTCCTAAGTTAGTGAAAACATTGTGGGAAAATATTGCTATGAACCGATTGATGTAACGTTGCGGCTCGTAACGAGCCATCGTTTAATAGAGAATGTGCTATTTACTGCAAGGCCTTTTACTGTTTACTCTTTTCTTTTTCAGACTAAAGCTGTAAAGTGTCTACATGGCCGTCAGAAGAGGACACATTAGATATTTAAAAGTAAGTATTTATAATCCACTTTTATTTCCAATTCTTCAGTGAAATGGTGAGTTACCTTATAACAATTAAATATTAATATATTAATAATTTATGTTTCCCTGAACATTCGTTGTTTTGGTTTATTGGGTTGTTTATTCATTTATTTGATTGATAATTTGAAAGAATTGCAAGTGGTTGTACACCGGAATTATAGTAAAATAATACATTTTGGTTATGGCCAAAACTAGTTTTTTAGGGCTGAAGTTACTGACCAAAACAGTGATATTTAATTAGCACTTTTCTGATAGGTTTTGACAGTTAAAGCATCTGTTTTATCCATGCAACAACGATATCAACCAAACATTAACAGTGAAGATGCACTTCACCATGAACAAGAGTAGAAAAATGTTCATCAAAAATATAAAACATTGGCTTGTTGCCGAGGAACTTTACTATTATAGGTTTCATTTATCAGTTTGGACACAACACCTGAACAGCAGACCAAGTTTGAACAGGGCAAATGTAATTATAAGAACTTAATCAGTTTACAGCTAAATGAAAACTTAAGTTTTGGTTAAAAACAAATCACAAAATTGTAATTTTTTATTATATTTTAACTTTATTGGTTATGTGTGTAGTATAACAGGGCTCCAGACTCATTCTTCCCACTGGTCTAACTTTCTCAGTTGGTTGCTAGGGTTTGTATATTCATTAGCTTTTACGATATCAGTGCTAAATCGATACTTTTTAAATGGTACCAGTGCCTGAACCGGTACTTTAAAAAAAAATTAAAAACAAAAGAGCCACAAAAAAAAAAAAAGAAAACATTAAAGGGGTACTTTACTCCAAAATGAAAATGTTGTTATTAATCACTTACCCCCATGTTCTTACAAACCCATATAAGTTTTGTTAATCTACGGGACACAATTTAAGATATTTTGGATGAAAACCGGGAGGCTTGTGACTGTCCCATTGACTGTCAAGTAAATTACACTGTCAAGGTCCAGAAAAGTATGAAAGGCGTTGTCAGAATAGTCCATCTGTCATCAGTCGTTCAATATGAATTTTATGAAGTGACGAGAATACTTTCTGTACACTAAGAAAACATAAATGATGACTTTATTCAACAATTCAACTCCTGTGTACAAAAAGTATTCAGATTGAACCACTGATGGCAGGTGGACTATTAATCAAATTTATGGAAACTAAAGTAGTTAGCAGAGTTCCTCTTTGGCTTTTTTATAAGCTGCACTTCGGGTGCTTTCACTTCGAATTCAAGATCTTGTCACATTTTATAAGAAAAGATAACTGTCTGTTTTGCTTGTATACATTTACACACTTCACTTTTAAAGACTAAAACAAAAGATGGATTTATTGTTATTCTTAATTAAAAAGCATACCAACAATAAAACAGTAAGATAGAATGACAAACTAGCTTACAAAATGTTTATTAACAAAAACGAATAAAATGAGGCATGGCATACACCACATGCTGTATTATATACTGACTAATAAATTACAGAACGTTAAACAAACTCTGAGGAATCAAATAAAAAATAAATAAATAAAATAAAGGAGAGCCTCCATGGCGTAACGCGACTTAAACCGCAAAGATAAAGAGTTTTTCAAAATGAAAACGAAGTAAAACTAAACTTTGTCGGTGATGGTGCTTGCGTGTTGGTATTTTTGTGGGGGGAATAAACATGTTGACCTTCGCTGGTTTAAGAAGTGGTCTTTTACTTTACTTTAGCTTGAAAACCATCCGTCGTTTTCTCAATATTCTTGTCATTTTTGCTGTGTGCACTTTCGCACTAATGCCGATGCAGTGAGTATAAACTAGGCTCTACACTCTAAGCGCTGCTCCATTCAAACAGGTAGCATGGTTTCATTAAGCTTTGTTTTGTTCGCCGTTTGATGTTTCTCATAAAAACAGAGACTGACTGGATGCCCCATTAACGAAATCACCTGTGCATTAATTTTACATATAATTATATTACAATTTTGCAGTTGCACCAGTGCAACCTCTAAAAGAATTTGTTGAACCAGCAGGAAAAATGGTCGTAAAATGCAACTATTTGTTCGCAGTCTGGAGCCCTGTATAAGTATAAAGGCCAGGAATTAAAGTTAGCAAATAGCTATATATTGCATGGTGTTATTTAGGTCTATATTTACATCATGTTGCAACTGATTTGTTGCTGCAGGTTTGTGAGGTTCAGAACCAGGGTAATGACAGAGACTCACACAAGGGTGCCAGCTCAGTAAAGGTAAAATTGGCCATTATTTTTATGTGTAGACTAATGTCAGATATTGTTGGTCATTCTACTTGCATTTCTTTTTTTGTTTTGTTTAGGTTTAGTCTGCCAGTGTAAATTTGATGGATTGGTCACAATGCATTACTTTTTCTGAAGCAGGAAGTATACGACATGCCGAATGGTTACGAGGACCACATGGGCGATGAGCCGAGTGATGCGAAAACCAACCTGATTATCAACTACCTGCCCCAGAACATGAGTCAGGAGGAGCTTCGGAGTCTCTTCAGCAGCATTGGCGAGGTGGAGTCGGCCAAACTCATAAGAGACAAGATGGCAGGTACGTCTCCATACAATGTGATAGTGATACATGAAGAGAGAGGTCGTTTGTTTTCATAAGTTCTTGTTTATATTCCCAGCATTTATTTTATTGGTGAGGAATATTTTATTTTCACAAAGTTCTATTGGGATTGCGCTTTATTTTTTTCAGTATTTTGAAGTTTTATTTATATATATATATATATATATAAGGCAAATCTTTGATCTTCTTTTGACCAGTTTATTGAAACTTGGGTCAGGATTGTGGCAGGTTTTCACTGTCCACTGTGGTATGTTTTATGCTCCAGTAAACATTTTGGTCACAAATTTTCTTTTTTTTTCACCTCTATATAAAAAGGTGTAAAGATGGTACTGGTCCGATTTAATAATGAGCTTTTGATTAGACTTGGAGTCCTCCCACAGTGTGCTGAGTTTTGATTTGACTTTCAAGTCAAGCACATTTGTTTTTCTGTAAATGTTTTCTTGATGTGGATCAGAGTATGTGAACAGAGTGGAGCGGCAACAGTTTCCCCTTCACACTCCCAAGCGTTCAATAATCACTCCGTTCCAGCTCTGCTCAGAGTTCACCATTTTCCACTCCTCGCTCAACTGATCAGAAACACCCCTCAGCTCCATGACTAAGTTTGCGGCTAAAGTATTTTAGTACGTTTTGAAATATTTCAAAGTTCTGTTCAGAAATTCTATAAAACAAAAAATGAATACACAATACTAGAAGAATAGTTTTAATGTGGTTTATTGGAACACTACAATTAGCCAAAGTATATGAATTAAATGACTTTTTAACTTGCTTGTCTGTGCAGCGTCTCTCTACTATGTCGAAGCTGAGGGATTTACTTTATAAACAGAAATAACATCATGTAACTTTTCAGTTTTTAAGCTCCTAAATCACAGGACCACATTGACAATAATATTCTGCACTCAATGTTCCTGTGTGCATGCAATCTGTACGTTAATGTGCGAGCTTGTGTATTGTGTGCATGTGCAGCAGTGTACCTGTACTATAAACTGTTTAAAATGTGAATTCACCCAATCAGTTTGGAGTGTCCACATGCTACATATAAACATGCTTAAGATATGACCTCCTGCACATCCTTGCTGTCATTAAGGGTGCTTTCACACTAGCACTTTTGTTGCTCAACTGGGTTAATTTGATGTCACAGTTTGATACGTTTGGATGATTTGAAAGCTGTCATCCGAACTCAGGTGTGAACCGTACCTGAGTCCACTTAAAAGAGATGGTTGTGCTCTGGTTCGGACTAGGGGTGTGCACAGCTAGTCGAATATTAATTCTGCTCTATTCGATAAATAAAAATATTTGAATTTCACACAAAAAAAAAAGTTCATAATAAAACCTTATTTGGTCACTTTCTGTGATTCTCCACGGCATATTTGAAGATGTATGCAAGAAAAAAATAATTAATGAATGGATAAGGGGCCATTCACAAATCGCGCCTGAAAACGCTAGGCGCGCCGCTTTCTCCTCCTTTCCAAAATCGCTTGGGCAGAAGTGATCCTGAGGTGCCTGCCGTTGCTAAGCAACAATGAAGCGCTCTCTCCATGAAGACCCAGAAATTTCAGCAAAGGATAAATGGATTTGCAGCACAAAAAAAATCGCATTCAGTAGCTCTGCTACTAAATTTATTTCAAAATGGCAATCCATATACAGCTATGATCAGCTGTTCCTTCATCTTGGCTGAGCTTTCAACGTTGTTACGGGAAAGGATGAAGCTGAATGTTAGTTCTTGTCACATGACTTGCGGTGCGCTTGTGGCATTCTGAAAAGTTGAGATGTTTTAAACTCGAAAACAGGCGCGTCACACCGCGTGTGCACTGGACCACGTCGCTTCCATTATGAGTGTGCATACCGCGCGCCTAAATTGAAAAAAAAAACGAGCTTGAGCGCACAAAACACACAGTATGTGAACGGCCCCTAAGAACCGCAGTCTTCTACAGTACTTCAAATATGCCGCGGAGAATCACAGAAAGTGACCGAATTCAAAAACATTGTTGCGGCATCTCTCAAGCAACGAAAAACACTGCTAACTTGGAGAATGCAGTGAAAACTCTTCTTCTCTCGTCTGCACTAGACCCTCGGCACAACCATCTCAGGTTTCTCGATGAAAACATGAGAGAAGTAAGAAAAAAAATATGCAGCCGCCGCCACCAAAGATGAAGAGGATGCAATGCCAACTCGTCGGAAAAGGTTGAGCCAGACGAGTGGGAACAGTTCTTGCTGGAGCCATGTATTCCACCAGATGAGGGTCCCAATAGAAAACAATAGAAAAAATAAATGAACGAATATTCGAATATTAGTTTTTTGTGAGCTCAAATATTCAAATGTGATATTTGCGGAAAACGCCCATCCCTAGTTCGGACCAGCAATCGAAGTGTGAAAGCACCCCATATAACCGTCACCTTCTTTCTTATTTGAGATCCACATATGTTAAGCTAGCTAATGTGTGAATTCTTGATTTAATGCAGTTATAATATGCACTGTTGGTATTAATTGTGTTCATGATGGAGCGATCTCAGAGAGAGTGAAAACCACAACTAATCCACTCCTCGCTCCAGTCAATAATCACGCCGCTCCCACTCACATACTCTGGTGTGGAGATTGCAAAAATTAATTTGACACATTTTGAAAAATACGACTTTTTTTTTTTTTTTTTTTTATGGTGTGGGAATCCTGTCTTGTCCTGTGCAAAGTGTATAAGCAAATGTGCTTTATTTTTTCTTGTTGTGTTTTTGTTCTTTTGGCTGTTGTTGTTTTTTCCTATTGTTTTCGAGGACAATTGTCAATTTCCAGTTGAAGTGTGGAGTACCTGGAAGAGTTCTAATAGCTGCTTTTCCACTGTCGGGACAGTGCTTTAAATGGGCCGGGCGGGGCTAATAGCATGGACCTGTATCACGCTGCATTTCCTCCAGCGGGCCACAAGTTCCGCTGCTCTTCACTAAAGCCTGCCCTTTACACGCCTCTCAGGAACGTCATGCAACACAATCATTTCACCATCAAAGAGAAGTTATCAGAAAACGAATAAGAAATAAGTCACTGGAACTAGCACGAACAAAACGAACATGATAAAAGTGGCCGTTTGTTTGCATGCTTTGTTAAATATTTAAATCCAAAAGCATCAATGTTTTACAATAATAAGTGATGCATTGATCATAATGCATCACTTTTCCCTTAGAAATAAAGCAATATGAACATAGCCTACCTGCTTATTGCATGTCATAAACCTGCATATTTTTATTTTAGGCCTATTACTTACATAGGGTGTGCATTTTCTTTAAAGCATCCCATTTTTTATAAATTCCTTAAAGTGTCCCCATTTCTTCATGAATTAAGAATTTGTTTGATTTATTAATTTGTTTCCTCAATTCAGTTAAAACCTGGGTTAAGGAACAAAATTAATGAGACGTGAACATTTGTCACAAATTAATAAGTTGTCGGAATGAAAAGCCTAGCTATATATGTCCTGTTTCCCGCAGCACTGCAAAGCGCACGATATTAAATAATTATCTGGTGAAATTAATCGGTTACTACATTTCTATTGCTTTCCATGTTGAAGAACTTTGTGTTTTTTCTATTTTAAATGTATTTTTAATGCAAATGAAACTTTAAAAGCCTAATTTGTACATTTATAAATAAATGATGATGCATTTATGTACGGTCACCGTCAGTCACAGCCGCTCGCACGTGTTACGTGCGCATGAGCTGCACACAGCTCAACATTCAATCAGTTAACTGACCATCGATAGCTTTAATCAATTGCATCTCTTATCGACAATTAATCGAACATTAATTAATCGTTGACATCCCTAGTTCTGAGCTTAACTTATTTTACAAGTCTTTAATGCTGGTGTTATTACTGTTAACTTTATGAAATGATCCGTGAATTATGCTTTCCAGATTCTGAGAAACTCCGCCTTTGTTCATAACACGCTCCTCTAGCCCTAGCTCGCCCGCTTTGGCCTAAGGTTTTCGTCGTGCTTAAAAACCTGGCCCGTTGTCCCAGAGGAATCGCAGACAAGGCACGATCAAGCCCTGGATGTGACAGTGGAAATGCGACTGGCCCTGCCACACACTAGCTAGGGGTGCTCCTATCATAAATTTTGAAGCCGATCACAGCCTGTTACTGACACACATCTTTTTAAATGATTTTTATTATATAGAATTATTTATATTGATGATCCAATCAACATTTTTTGACTTTTATTCAGGGCCTGAATTTCATTTTTGAAAATGAATTCCTCTTAGATGACTCTGGTGAGGATTTTTTTTTGTATGCGGTGGAGGGGGCAATTTTTAGACATTTTTATAAAATATATATTTCTCAACAAAATGTTTGATCATGCACTGTATTTTTGTTTTTACAATTGTGTAATTGTTGTACAATAGCTTGCACAGTGCAAGCCTGATTTTGTGAGCTGTATGTGAGGTTCACACATACTCTGTTTGCAGTGCATATGTAGTATGTGTGGTAGTGTTGTCAGGATACCAAAAGTACTGTTTCGATACCTAGTCAAGAATTGTGATTTCGATACTTTTCCTGAAAAGGGAAAATACACTCTCAAATATCATCGCTGTGCTTTATTTTAAAACCGGGACAACATTCTAATCATATAACACACTAATAAATGAACAAATGAACAGCAGATGTATTAAAAATTTTAACAAAATATGAAATATCAAAATATAAAAAATAAATTAGAGCAATGACATTCAATAGATTTAGCAGCATTATCTCAGTTATAAGACACAAAAAGAGTAATTTATCTTGATTCTGAACTTTGAATAAAAATATGAACAGCGATTTATATTAAACAATGTTTCTGAACTCTTGTTCTGAAGATTAAATGTCAAAAGATAAATAATATCAATGTAAGCAATGGCATTCAAGTAAAAAAAAAAAAAAAAGTAAATCAAATTTAGCAGCAATATCTCAGATATTGTAACTTATTCTGTCAGTTGTGCAACCTTTTCTTCGAGGAGAAAACACAGCCAGTGAGCCTTAATGAGCGTCATCTTTTTCTACCAGTCGTGGACCGGCGGCCACAGTATCACTTGTGCTCACACATGCATCCTAGTGGTGCGCGGGTCAGGTTTTTTTCCAACCCGCGGGTCCCGCTTTTACGAAATTATTTGGCCCACCCCAGCCCGCAAATAAAGTAAAATTTATTTTCAAATTTCTCGTTCACAGAAGTTCCTCCCTCCACAGCAGTGCGCGAGCTCTGTGCTATTAGCTGTGCATGCACAGCTCGTGAACAGCTCTGTGAACGGTTTCTTTTGTCAAAGAGTTACTCAAGATGTGACGGAGCATGTGATTTGTTGAATGTAGTGAACCCATACGCCCTTCACAAGAACGAGTTGAATGAACTGATACATCTTGCTAATGAACTAAATGAATGAGTATACAGGGTCAGTGAGCCAAGCATGTAAATCTCAATCAGCAGATACAAAGCACAGTTATAGGTGCTGTGCAGATATGCTCGTTTTCATATTTAACATACAAAACATTACTCCACGTTTAATCCCCGATTAATGTGAATATTATATATGAACTGTCTGACCAAACAATTAAAATGTTAATAATGCAAGAAAAAAATCATGCTTTGTTCATCTGAACAACTTATTTAAACTATTTAAAGTGATTACGCACAAATTTTAGTAAAGCCAAATCAGTTTAGTAAAGCCACTAATGCAGCCATCTCACTGTAGTGTTTTTAAAATATATATAACTTTTCCAAAGTGTAAAGTGCAGCATCAGCAGTTTCAGTTTTTAGACCTGCTCAGATTTCGTTATAGCGTTGGACCGATCGGAATTAAGAGCAAAGGTCTGTTTAAATGCCGACGGGAGCTGCGTTTGAATTACGGTCGTTTTTTCCTTAGTTGTAGTGATGTTCACACTCGCTTGATGCCTTTTGAAAACCTCTATTATGCCGTTAATACTGTTGACGGTGTCCTTTATCAGTAGGCTTTATATTTATGCTCGACATGGAGTATAGATATTGTTGTCGTGAAGACAAGTTCCTGGTCTGCCAGCGGCCGCCCTCTATGTCACCTACAGCAGCAGCAGTGCACCTGCGCCGCATCAGGCACGATTCTGGTGTGTAAAGACACAGAAAACGCGAAGCAACTGACACGCAGCAGAAACGCACACACACGCCATGCAGCCAGTGTGTCACCGGCTTTAGAATCAGCTGCAGGGCGGGATTTGCGCTGAACATGGAGACTTCCGCCACTTAATATGTTCGTTTTGAAACACGAAAATGTACCTATGTTCCCCAAACAAAATACTGCATTGTCATTCGGTACACACGTGCACCGTACCGAAAGCCCTGTACTGAAACGGTCCGGTACGAATACACGTACCGCTACAGTACCTAATCGATACTAATAAATTTAACTTTTTCAAATTAAATCTTTAAATCTAAAAATGCTCTTTTCCTTTAAACCTAGCTAAAACAACTGTTGACTTTGAAAGAGTAGAATTGAATGATATGCATTTATGGTGTAATTACTACATTTGTGTCAATGCATTTTCATATTTACCGCAAACAATGCGCTGTTACGTTAATTCAGCACGTGCAGTGCAGCCACTGTGTGCAAAAACTATCTTTGCCATGCCCCAGATGCACCGCTCCTGAGCTCACGGCCTGACCACAACAGTGTCTGCAGTGAATTCTTTAATCCATTAACATGAGCGTGTAAAAAATACACACCACATATGCACTGCAAACTGAGTAATGTGAACCTGACAGTATCGTGTGAATGAGTGCATGGTTTCCAGGAGAGCGCTCAAGCATTGGTTTAAACACTGGCATTAATAAAAAATAAAAAATGCATTGTATAAACTTAAGTAACAGTGTGACACTGCCTCGATAGTGTGTCCAGTGTGCAGTGTGAAAGCTTACTTATAGTGCAACCTTTTCAAATTACTTTAGCAGTTATTTAATGAAGAAATATAAATTGTTCTTCATCCAAAGCATTATAATTATTTCACCCATGCCGGACAGAGACTGAGAAGGAGCCACTGCATGTTGAGACAAACCTCTCAAGGCAGGTGCGTCATCAGCTTGAGATCAGCTTTTTTAGAGACCGTCGACAATCAAGCGATTATCAGCTGGTTGTGCATGGTAGCCGATCAATCAGAGTACCCCTAACACTAGCAAACCCGATTTTGACCCGACAGTGGAAACGCGGCTTATGATGTCAGCCTGGTGCCATCTTCATGCATCTGCCATTGACTTTATTTTACTTTTTTTTTTTTCTTTGCCCACAGCATCCCACTATCTATGTGGAATTTAATATACATAGAAATATGACGTATAATTGATGTTCTAGTGTACATTATTTTATTTACTTAAAAGTTTATAAATGCCTACTAATGTTTTTTTGTTTTTATTTTTAAGGAGGTGAAGGAAGGTATATGTGTTTGTTTGTTTTTTTTCTAGAAAATATTCTATGAAGACTCTTTGGTGTTTGGTTTTTATTTCTGTATCCTAACAGTTTTCTTTGCCCGATGTCAAAACTTTGTTTTTGATGCACATGTAACTGTTTTTATTTTATAATTGTCATTCACAAGAATAGCTTGCATTGTTTCTTTTGTGCACAAAGAATAGTCTGCAGTATGTGGACGAACGTTTGTTATTTTATTTTGTTTTTTTTCCCTTTTGTTTTCTCTAGGCCACAGTTTAGGGTACGGATTTGTTAACTATGTTAACCCTAATGATGCAGAAAGGGCAATCAATACACTCAATGGCCTGAGACTACAGTCTAAAACTATCAAGGTAACGTGCAACGAGGTGTTTTTGTATCCATGTGTTAAATTGTAGATGCCATGTTGGTACACTAGACTCAAAGCAGTTAGGACAGTGTTCCAGTCCTGCCTGCTTTCTGTAAGGAATGAACAACTTCATGAGTTTCAACAATTGTTCCTTTATTTTTCTTTTCTTTGCTTTCAGTTTAGTTTTCTTTTTCCTGACATTTGTTGTCTCAAGACTTTTGCTCTTATAATCTGACTGTATGATTGGCTGTCTTTGACTTAGCATGGTTTAATTTCGGTACAGAATTATACTGAAGTCAGTGATCTTTTTATTTTGGAGTTCAAGATCGAAATCTGCCATTTTCATTTCGCTTGTGTGGTTGTTGTAGTCATTTGCTTGAGTATGACATTGTGCCGAACAAAAACCCCTGTGCTGAAGTCCCAGACGCTTCTTTTTATTTCATTTATTATCGTTTTTGTTTTTTACTTTTGAGCATTGTAGTTTAGTTCAAATTGAAAGTTTTGTTTTTCTTTTTAGACACCGATAAAAGCTACTTCATACCCTATATGAAGTGCACAATAGTAGTCACATTGTAGTCATTTTATTTTTCTGGGTTTGTTTTTAATTTTTATTTCATATGTGAAACTCAGATCTGAGGTTATGTTTTGGATACACAATGGAACTACATAGTTTTATCAGTAATGGGGGCAAACATGATCACTTACATTTTCTTTTACGATGGATTAATAAAGTAGTTTCTTATGCAGTTATTTTCTTTCATTAAATTAGGTCTCGTATGCCCGGCCAAGCTCTGACAGCATCAAAGATGCCAATCTGTACATCAGCGGTTTACCCAAGACCATGACACAGAAGGATGTAGAGGACATGTTTACCCAGTATGGGCATATCATAAACTCCCGCATACTGGTTGATCAGGCCTCTGGTAATAATTCTGTCCTTCACTCTGCAATTTTCCATTTTGAATGTATTCTGGGTCTCAACTCATTTTGGGGGCTTTTCTTACTTTTCAGGATTGTCGCGTGGAGTTGCATTCATTCGTTTTGATAAGAGGTCTGAAGCAGAGGAAGCCATCAAAGATCTTAATGGTTCCAAACCAGCTGGTGCCTCTGAACCAATCACAGTAAAGTTTGCTGCCAATCCAAACCAGACCAAGAATTCCCAGCTGCTCTCTCAGCTGTACCACACTCAATCCCGTCGGTTCGGTGGACCTGTTCATCACCAGGCACAGCGCTTCAGGTGAGACAGCCAAACACGCGTCCTGTAGTTTTAAAGCGTTAGTTCACCCCAAAATTAAAATTGTTAATGAATTAATAACTCACCCTCATTTTGTTCCAAACCAGTGAGACCTCCGCTCATCTTCATAACACAGTTTAAGATATTTTAGATTTAGTTCGAGAGCTCTCAGTCCCTCCATTGAAGCTGTGTGTACGGTATACTGTCCATGTCCAGAAAGGTAAGAAAAACATCATCAAAGTAGTCCATGTGACATCAGAGGTTCAGTTAGAATTTGTTGAAGCATCAAAAATAACAAAAACTACGACTTTATTCAGCATTGTCTTCTCTTTCGGGTCTGTTGTGAATCCGGAAGAGAAGACAATGCTGAGTAAAGCCGTAATTTTTGTTACTTTCTAGACATGGACAGTATACCGTACATACATTTTTCAATGTAGGGTCAGAAAGCTCTCTGACTAAATCTAAAATCTTAAACTATGTTCCGAAGATAAACAGAGGTCTTACTGGTTTGGAACGACATGAGGGTGAGTCATTAATGACACAATTTTCTTTTTTGGATGAACTAACCCTTTAATGTTAATCATTCTGTAAGTTGTAGTTTTTGCATCAGATATTTTAGATTATTGGCTGGTTGTGAGAAAAGCTTTTGTAATAAAGCTTTGCATATAAATAAAGGTGATTCATCTGTTGCTCTGGCAGGTTTTCACCCATGAGTGTTGACCACATGAGCGGCGGCACAGCCTCTGGTATGAATGCGTCAAGCAGCTCTTCTTCTGGATGGTGTATCTTCATCTACAATTTGGGTCAGGATGTAGACGAAGGCATCCTATGGCAGATGTTTGGTCCATTTGGCGCTGTCACCAATGTCAAGGTCATCCGTGACTTTAACACCAACAAATGCAAAGGTTTTGGGTTTGTTTCCATGACAAATTACGAGGAAGCAGCAATGGCCATCGCCAGCCTGAATGGATACCGCATGGGAGACAAAGTCCTACAGGTGTCGTTCAAAACCAGCAAGTCTCACAAGTAAAGGGACTGGTGGGTTTTTTTGTCATATAAGAGAACCTGAAAGAAGGTTTGTCTGAAGATTTCATTGTTGACTGTCTACATAAACATACTCATACATTGTGTTGGGGTGAAATAAGTGCTAGTGTTTTATTCTGGAGGTTGAGGAAAAAACCTGGACATTTGAAAAGTTTAAGCTATATATCTAAATATATATCTAGTGTTTTTTTTTTTTTTTTTGATAACTTATGATGCCTTAAAGATATCATGGCATTGTTGCTCTTTCCTTCTAATCCCTCTTCCCTTATTCCCTCTGGACTTCTTGGTCCTGTTTTGTTCATTATATTATATAATGAAAGCTTTACGCTTTATTGTCAATACAAACTACACGTCCCAGACTCTTCTAGACATTTGTAAATAGTAACCAGTCCCATTCTTCAGTGCTCTCGCTCACCCATCTGTAAGGTAAAAGAACGTTTGAAGGACCAAAGAACTTGGAGTGTAAAGCAAATGCCTTTTAAGTGTTTTAGTTTTCCTGTTTGGAAGTTAAATCTAAAACCGCAAGTATTGTCTTCTTTAAATCTAGGATTTCTCTTTTTCTTTTTCTCCACTGCAGTTTGCATTGCTTATAATAGCAAAATAGTTATTTTGTTTGATATTAAAGGTTTTTTTTTTTTTTGCATTTAACAGCATGTTTCTTTTTGTGTTTTGTCTGTCTTGTTTTATTTGAAAGGTGGTTGAAAGGAGCATTTTAAAATTTTAGTTTTTTTAATTCTCTTTTTAAGCAGCATTGAATTCACTCCCTAAATCGTGTTTAAGGTCTGGGACAAATTCTGTATACATTTGAGGCTGATAGGAGCAGAGTTGTAGGCACATGGCTGGAAGTTTAAGTCTAGAATTACACATTTGCTTGCGAAATTTACATTAATAGTGCATTTTAATGTAGTGTTTTATTCTGTACTTAGTCAATCCTAAATGCAGCTTCGTACGTTTTAATGTGAAATTTGAAATCTCTATTTGAGACCTTGTCATGTAAAGCCACACAAAGGTGAAGAATTGTGTTTTATTGTTCTGAAGATATCACATGGTACTAGTAAACATCCAGTTTGCAGATCAGCACTATACTTTGTGTGCATGTTCATTTGTCGGTAAGTTTGACGTCAGTAATTGTACATGTCATGCTTTGGGTCTTTACTGGTAGTGTGACCTAAAGACTTGTAGCAAGATGTTCCATGTCTTTCATTCAAATAAATGCCATTTTGTTGTAAAAATGTACTGTTACTTTCATGCATTACTTTTCATTATTTAAAATGTATTTCTAGAGTTAACAGTTAAAAAAGGACTTCAAATTAGCTTAATGGTTAAGTGTTTATAATGGGCCAATTTTGAAGAATTAATTCTCCTTTCATCTGCTGATTATCTTCGCCAAACCTTCTACTTTACTACATTTTCTGATTTTATATTATTTTGATTCTGTCATGTTTAAGTATAGATGAGCAGATTTGGAAAAAACGATTTGATTCGACTTGTGGAGTATAAGAATGTTTCTTTTTAGGAGTCCTGTGAAATTATGATTACAGTATAACTTTGCAAAAGCTGTTGGGTAAAAAAAAAGTTAAAGTTACACTAGCATTCATGCAGTCATGAGGTTAAACTGGTTCAGTCTGCCAGACCTACTGTATGCAGACAAATTCTCAAAGTTTTACCAGAGAAAATTTTTTGGAAGCAATAGTATCAAAGTTATTCCAAATTCAGAGCCCCTTGCTGCTCCAGTTTGACTGCAGCAATCATTTTTACCACTGCATACTTCGTGTTTACTGTTCAGTTGTTCGCTGTCTATTTATGTGAAGTATTTTAATGTCTTGCTTTAAAATTATAATTGTATTAATATCCCCTATTTTTTGCATGTGCAAATACAGGGTTTATGTGGGTCGCAACAATCCTAAATCACCCTTTCACAAATTAAGTCTCAAAGCAAAAGGTATTAAATTTGTGAAGTTATGGCATTAAATGTTTTTGCTTTGCATCAATATCTTTCGTCTTGTTTTTCAGTGCAAATATCTAAGCATCCTTGAATCAACTTATATTTATGTGAAATTCAAATGAAGTATATTAAGTCTCGTTTTCTTCTAGTTTATATTAAAGAAATAAATGTCAACTGGGGAAGAAAAGTAGTTTTTCTTTGGAATTAAGTACATTTTTCTGAGCCTATTGGCAGATAATGTTTCTTGTTTTAATCAAACTCCCTTAATTTTGATCAGTTTCTCAATAAAAAAAAATTTTTTTTGCTTGTTAGTATATCATGATTTAAGATTCTTTAGACATTTACACTGGAAAACAAGACAGAAATACTAAGGATGTTCATCGCTTTTTGCAGTGTGATCAGAAGGTACAATAGAAGTTATTTCCATGGAGCTCTGTTGGAATGTGTATTTTCAAGATTTAAAGTGTTGCTAATGTGCCTTCTCTGCTCCGTAGACATTTACACTTACAGAACGTATTGATGTATGTCCCCTTTAATTTACTTTATTTGGATTTAAAAAGGTATTGAAATGATCTTAAACGTACCCTTAAAAAAACTGCAGAAACCCTGAAATACTCCGTAAAAAAAGTTGTAAATCAAATACGATTAGGATTAAGGCTGTAATAATTGGGTCAGCTGTGCTTTGGAACATGGTTGTACGTCTGTTTTGTCCCAGCTGAATAAGTTTAAGTGGTCATAACCTCTAAATGGCTAATTTGTCATTAATGTTCTTTGGACTGATCATCCTGAGCTTTTAAACCTGAAGCAAGCAGCTCTGTCTAATTAGACGTAAGCTCTGCTTGTTTTCTCCGAAACTAAATCCGATGACACCGCTCGAACCATCTGTCCACAGGTGCATTCCGATTCTCACAACATCACTGCGCAAATATTACATCCATTTTTCTATCTCAGTATATATATATTTTTATTATTACAAACGTTTTGCAAATTCATTACACAACAATGCTGATGTAAAAAAAATTAAATACACGTGTTGTTGCACGTGATCCTGGATAATTGGCTTTTGACTGCATTTTGAAATGTCACTCAGTTTCCTTCCCAATCACCTTCAAGATGTTGAATGATGTCATCGCAGTTCTGGATCGTCTTTTGACTGTAACATCAGCCTGCACCTGAAGGACAAAATCCCCGAATGCATGCCAGCATGCAATAACTTTTGTACCTTCAGCAAAAGAGGCCATAAAAGCAGAGGAATAAAAATATAAATAAATAAAAATGGGGGGGGGGGGGTTCTTGTGAATAGAAGCATTTCCTTTGAATAGGGAAAGGAACACTGCCTAAATGTATTCAGCTGTACAAAACAGCCAAAATTAGTCTGTTTTAAAAAGCAGAGATGGAAGAACCAGAGAATGTGTTCTTTTTGTCTTTCTCTGTGGCACAGTGGTAGAAAGGAGGTTCTTGGATATGTATAAGGCATCCGTCTGGTGACTCAGACCTGACATATATTGTAGTAGACAGTGGGTCGTTCAAAAACTGTGTCCCCGACCACCTCCAGTATACAGTCTTTGCCACCCAGTAGTGGTACTTCAGTTAAAGGCACATTCTCCATGTTTTGAGCAGTCTGGCTGTCCTGTGCAGCTCCATTTGCTTTTGCCTGAAAAACAAGGTGGTCACATCATCAATAAGCTTGTGGTATTTTGAGATTAACTCAAGTTTAAGCATGATGCTACAAAAGCCTTCCACCACAAAGGTTTGTAAATGGGTCAATGTCATGTAAGACTGTCCACAACAAAGATGAGAAAAGAGTAAAAAAAAAAAAAAACACTTTGGATTCAGATGAGTTTAATCTTAATCATTATTTAAAAAAGAAACAAAAATTTGTCATATATTTTCAAGGTTAAGGGTACATTTTATATACACATTGAGAATAATAAATACCATTAAAGCTGCAGTAGGTAACTTTTGTAAAAATATATTTTTGACATATTTGTTAAACCTGTCATTATGTCCTGACAGTAGAATATGAGACAGATAATCTGTGAAAAAATCAAGCTCCTCTGGCTCCTCCCAGTGGTCCTATTGCCCTTTGCAGAAATACATCGCTCCCGGTAAAAAACAACCAATCAGAGCTGCAGTCCGTAACTTTGTTTGTGTTCAAAATGTAGAAAAATGTATATAATAAGCGAGTACACCATGAATCCATTTTCCAAACCGTGTTTTTAGCTTGTCCTGAATCACTAGGGTGCACCTATAATAAGTGTTTATATTCGGACTATTTTAGATTGCTTCGGGGATACCGCGGTGGAGTAACCCAGTACCTTTGTGATTCTTCATGGACATAAACAGAGAGAAGTAGTTCCGGCTACGATGTTCTTCCGCAAGACGCAAGCAGTTCTGTTTATTAACCACTAGAGCGTCAAAAGTTCTCTACCACAGCTTTAAGGCTTTCAGGACATTTGCATGTAAAATCTTAAAATTCCTTGCCTTGTCATAAAGTTTACAAATACTAATTTAGAAATTAAAAGCATGCATCATTACAAGCATGCTTAGCTAGTCATTTTATCCGAAAGCAACTTACAATGCATTCAAGGTATACATTTTAGCTCCATGCTATACTTTCTTGTTCTACAGAAAGGTTATACGCATACATTTTAGTTTGAATGTATTTTTAAATAAATTCACAGATGCAGATGAGGAAAAAAAATAATTTGTCATGTCACTGACCGAAAAAAAAGAAAAAGAAAATAGGAAACAAATGTTAGCTTACAGCTTTGTCAGGTGGGAAGTCTTTTCGACACAAGTGGGCAATGATTCCAGCTGCCAGAGCGTCTCCTAGCACGTTGATCATTGTTCGAAAGCGATCTCTTTAAACCAGAAAGGGTAGAAGACTTTATTTTTAGATTCTTAATATTTACTTTTATATTATTTACTATTTCAATTTAATTTTGTTGATACATTGATTACATCTATCATGAACTGTATTTATTTTATTTTTTATCTATTTTTTGTTTCCAGCAGATGAAATGGCAGTTATGGCAACTTACAAGATCCAATCAATGGCCACAATCAGCGTGATGTCATCCGCTGGCAATCCGACAGATGACAGCACTATCACCATGGTTACAAGGCCTGCCTGAGGGATTCCAGCGGCTCCGATGCTGGCAGCGGTTGCTGTTATACTGGAGGAAATCAGAATAGTATGATTATTATGATTTTACTTTACTTTAATAGAAAAGAAAAGGCTATATTTTTTTCCGCATGCCCTTTACTAACTTTGTTCCGTGTAATAATTTATTAGAACTGTTAAACAGAGACAGTAAACTAATGAAGACAGAGAACAGGAGCCCTTTGCTTTCAGGTGTTGGTATTCTGAGCTCTGTCAAAATAAAAGTCCCGATATATCGGTCGACCACTAAACCTGATTATATTTGGTTACATCTTTGTCTTTCTGTAAGTACCTGATGGTGACCAACTGTCCAAAATCCAGTTCGTAGTCATTGACCTGGGCAATGAAAATGGCAGCGACTGCTTCATAAAGCGCCGTTCCATCCATGTTAATGGTGGCTCCCACTGGCAGCACAAACCGGGCAATCTGCCTGTCCACTCGGCAGTTCTCCAGCAAACATTTCATTGTAATGGGCAGCGTTGCAGAACTGTCAAACAGAGAGAATCTCTCACACTTACAAGGTCATGAAGTCAATACATTTCTACTTATTTTAATTGAGATGGGACATTGACAGATTTTTTTGAGGAGTTAATCTTACCTGGATGAGGTGGCGAGGGCGATGACCATGGCTTGCAGAAGCCCTCTGATATATGTGAAAGGATTTTTCCATGTCAGAATGAAATAAAAGAATGGGAGCAGGATGAGGCCGTGCACAAACAGGCCTGCCATGACCGTCAACCCGTACCAGCCCAACTTCTTCCCAAGTGTGGAGGGATCACTCATGTCCAGGATTTTGCCAGCTACAAGGAAAATGATCCCAAAAGGAAAATACCTGTTGAAAAATACAGAGAAGGAGTTATTAATGAATTATATAATTCTCAAGAACGTTGCTGTTCAAATTCTTCAGTCTGACAGAATTGACATTTTTGGATAAACGATGTTTAACTATGAAAGTTGCAATTCTATTGTACTCCATTAATGTGATGCATTTCAAGTAAAACTGGAAATTCAGTGAAAAAAAAATGCAGGAAGGTACTTTTTTGTTTACTGAGAACTGAACAAAAGAAAAGTTACTTACAAAGTGATTTATTAATTTTAATTTCATTTTGAGTCTAGAAATCGGTTTCATTTATTAGTTTATGCGATTTGTTTTAAGCAATTCAGATGGATACATTTTAAATTTAGGCCTAAATATTTTGTGGAGTGTAACACATGGGGTGACATCGTTGTTACCCCACACTATAGCAGCATGTTGTAGTGTGTGACAGCTCTTAAACGCAGGTGATCTGTAAATCCTGTGTGTGCCGAATTGATGCGTATTTTGACTGTTCACACCAGTACTTCTTCTCTTACCATACAGCTGCATTAATGATCTTCATCACGCACTCATTGATACACTGGCAAACGTTCACCAGAGGAGCTCCCCGTTCACCCATTTTACCAAGTAAGAGACCTAAATGAAAAGTCATTTTTATAGTTATGCATTTGATCATGGTTTTACTTAGTAAAGATGCTTCATTAGGCGAAGGCAGATGTTTTACCCATTGTGGCTGAGAAAATAACAATGCCGAGTACATTCATCTGCTGACTGCTGCTTGGACGCGTCTTATACTCGATGTCTGGAGGTGGTGTTAGTTCCAACTGCACCGTCCGACCCTTTGGGTTGTCTTCATCAGGCATCAAGTAGACAGAGTTTGGGCGTCCTGTGTTCACCGGTGTTTTTATGATTGGAATAATGTCTGTCTTATACTGAAACAACAAAATATAAAAGTCAAATAAATTCAACTTTATGTATATGCTGCTTTAAGCAGCTTTAAATGGGGAAACGTGTGCTGATAATGCAAAACTAGGTTTTACTTTTTCTTAGGAAATTGTGTGGTTTTTGCTTGTATAAAATTGGTTATAACAATTTTCTAAGTATTCTATCCTGATCCTACAATGCAAGTCTAATAGATTTTATTGTCCGCCAGGTGAAAGTCGCCAATAAGCCACGTGATTTGAGGTATCATTAAAGGATGCATATATTTATACATAAAATGGTTTATTCACATTACTATGAATGGGAGAAAGTGCAATGCAATAGAGTGCAACAGTTGGGTTCCAGAAGTAAAAAAAAAAAAAAATCTCCTTAGAGATATTGATTGATTGATTGATTGATTTTTTTTAACAATAACTGATAAATGTTCAAGGAGCAGTGTTGGGGGTAAAGCATTACAAGTAATACTAATTACATAATCAAATCATTTTTTCTAGTAACTGGTAAAGTAATGCATTACTTTTCAATTTACAATGAAATAAGTTACTTTGTTTCCCTATTTAATCACTGACACCTTTCCTCTCCTGGTGCTGAGAGAAATTTTCTGTGAGTCACGTCCTTCAGCCTGAGATTTATTAATTTCACTTTTGGTGTGAAAGGGCCAAAAATATAACTTTTCAGTTTATTGTAATAAAAAAAAACAAATAAGCAAGTCTAGACCAGGTGACAAAAATTAATGCAAAATTAACATAATTCATTACTTTCCATGAAAAGTAACTAAGTAATGCAAACACTACTTTTTTATGGAGTAACGCAATATTGTAATGCATTACTATTAATAGTAACTTTACCCAACACAATTAAGGAAAGACCTGTCACGAGCCTTGTGATTATTAATTGATTGCATATGCTTTTGGGGAAGCCATTGCTTACAATAATCATGTTTTATAGCAGAATTAAAGTTTTATTACCCATGATGCTGTACAGAAAATTCCACCACATAATAGAGTCAGTGCCCACACGCTATGAGAATACATAAATATTTGTGTGTGTGTGTGTGTGTGTATATAAATATATATAATGCATATTTGGCAAAAACTTATAGGTTCTATAGATACAATCAACAGCTTTAAATTCTTAAAATTCTTAATTTCTTCATCTTTTTTTTTCTAATTTAACTAATTCGCAATGCTTCATGGGAGAAATACAAAACCAATGCTGCTGAAAAAGTGGGCGGCCACTAATGCACTATGATGGAATAAGTCCCGCTTTCTAAATAAAGAGCCATTTGTCAATGTGATGGCAATGAGCATCACTACAACTGACGGATCCATAGAAAAAGTCAGTGTCCTGACACGCACGTTTAGGACTGGCAAGCACACTGGCTGGACCCACTTTGCTTTTCAACACTATTTGAGAATAATAAACCACATTTAAGGGATTGTCTCCAGGTAGCTATTTTGTGCATTCAAGACCTACATGATGAACGAGCCAATACAGAAATTTCAAAAACTTCTTGTAAAACTCACATTTAAATAACACTTTAAATCAGCAACAAACTTTGACGGGTATTATTCATGCTGTTAGTACAAACACTGTACATTTATAAGCTCACTTATCAGCTGATCGGTGTCTGTTTACTCACCTGCTGAAATGTGGCTTCAATGAGATTGGAGGGGATCATATTCCTGGGGATGGAAATAAAGTATAAGTGTAAAAGTGTAAAGGCCATATTTAAAGCATATGATGCTAATTTATTTACTATGTCTTTTTTGAATATATCACACTACATTTATACTTTCAGATATGACATACACCCTGGAGACTTGAACCCTTAGGCCAGCTATTTTCAAGTATAGCAGCACAAGACCAACAGCAGCTTGCTGTGTTTATGGGCAGAGGGGAATAGAAGGGTCCTGCTCTTCTTAATTGGCCCTTTGTGCAGATTACTCAAAATACCCTAATCACTGCTTTAATTGGATTGCACTGTATGCGATGGCCTAAAATCCCTAGACATGGGGAACTCTTTCTGTGAATGGCACGTACAGTGTCCAAGAGACACATTTTATGTCTTTGGGGGGGGGGGGGGGGGTGTCTTTTGGGGGAATGATTTTGTGAACTGGATCAACTGATTCTTAAATCATGAACATGTTAAGAAAATCTAGGGCAAACTAGAATTGTCCTATTTATTTTCCAAGCAGTGCATGTTCCTGGATCAAGAGTACTAAAACAGAACACTGCCGAACCCACTAACCATGAACCATTAATGACCTTACAAATCAGATGAACTTGAGTTGTCCAAGCCTTTAACCCCATATCTAGCCCATATAAAATCTGCTTGGCTTATATGAATGTTAGTTCAAGAAGAATGCTGTTGCTACTTCACTATTTTTTTGGACAGTTCTACCTGACCAGATCCAGCAGTGCATCTGCAGACGTTATGACTTGTCCACCTCCCATCCTACTGTTCTCCGCATGTGTCCCATAGCCAGGTTTGATGATAAGAACGAGTACAATGCCGACCACTACTGCAATGAATGTGGTCCAAAGGTAGTAAGTGACTGTCAGCACCCCCATCCTGCAGCAGGCCTTCGACTCCATAGACGACAGTCCAGACATTAAACTACAAGCAGACAGAACAAGTTTCTTATGAGAAGATATTCACACAATCTTTATGTAAGATAACTTATTATTATTATTTCTAAAATATAAAGATGAGAGTGATTCAAATCTTCACCTGGAGGTGATTAGGGGAAGAATCAACATTTTAAGTATCCTCATGAGCAGCTCACCAGGGAAGGAGAAATATATTTTAGCCTGATTAGAAAAAAAAAAAAACAGAGGAAGAGCTTTTCAGATAAGCAATTTTGCACAATTTCAACTTTTTAGTAGTGTAGAAAAAAAAAGATTTATGTCTGTAACACAGGATTAAATGTCATCCAGTTTTACTACAATGTAATATTTTGTCATATTTTACAAAAAATAAATAAATAATGAATTTGTCTGAATTTATCTCATTAGGTCCACAGAGGGGGAGCTGTTGTTGTTTGTGTCTGCAGTGAGCACTAGATTCTCTGACCAGATCTGAATAGTAGTGTATCAAACTGTAGTGTTAACACTAAATCAGAAATGTTTCTTGAGCAGCAAATCAGCATTTTAGAATAATTTCTGAAGGATTGTGTGACACTGAAGCCTGGAGCCACGATGCTGAAAATTCAAATCAAAGGAATAAATTACAATTCAAAAACAATTAAATTAAAAACAATTATTTTAAATTGTAATACTGTAATATTTCAAAACATTATTGTCAATGCCAATTGTCTGCTTTTCGTTAAGATAAAACCCCCTCTCATTTAGTGGATTACTGTAAAGTTAAAAGTTAAATTCAACTGCTATTAATTTTCAGAAATAATAATCACAAGTACTCAAATGAAAATTGAAATGTTTGTATACAACAACTCAACTGCACATAAGAACTTGTCATCGTGACAGATTTATTTAAACATACATATGTATTTAACAGTAAGAAGCCCTTCTATGAATTTGTTATCTGAGAGCAGCCCATCTGAGCTACTTCCCCTGACCGACTGTTGGCATTTGCTCTGCTGAGCAGGGTCAGACGTCACGCGTGGTGAGACTGACTCTCACGTCAACCTCCATTTATCTCGGCTGGACTGCTGTCTGTCTGGGATTAGATCCCTGAGCACAGATGTCCTTAAGTGCTTACTAACATTCAAACCTACATACCTCATTCCATCACAACACAGCTATAGTAAAAATTTCACATTGTACAGATATAATTCTGGGGTTTATGATGACATGACCTCTGTGCATTAGTGATTTATATCTTTAAAAAAATGTGCAAATAAATAAAGTAATTTATTTCAGTTAAAACCCATTTAGCACAACAGGAAATTTTGATATATCCTTATATTGATATATATCTTTCTGCCAAATGCTCTATTAAGAGACTGTCCAAAACTGAAATTAAATTGTTGGAGCCAATAGAGAGCTCCGACACACAGCCCGACTTACTTCACTTTCCATCCACTATCTGACTGCCAAAAAATAAATCATACATAAAAATGTATGAAGACACAATGTGACTATAGCTAGTATTTTATACCACATTTTTTTTTTTTTTATAGACAAGACAGGACACACATCTCTAAGATAAGAGCTTCATATATGAAGCATTTATTGTCTACAAATAACTTATTCACATTGGTACTACATCTGTGTTTAACTGATTAAAAGCATGACAAATTATTCTGACCATAGAAACATATAAGATGTTTGATGTGCACCTAACCTATTAAAATGCATCACTACAACAACTGCAACTTGTGTACATTTGCATAATTTCTTCCTTGTTTCCATTTTCAGTAACATTTCCATAGCAATTTATTTCTCTAAAATGCACCTTGAATAAGCCTTACCTGTGTGGAGAGGTCCAGACCTCTTAGAGTGAAGCCCAGGACACATCCTGTCATCACGGCTAGAACCGAGAGCGTCAGCAACCCGTTGTGCCTGATGTAGTCCTTCACATACTCTCTGACGCTGACCGAGAACGTGCTTGCCATGAAGTCCTTTATTCTCTCCAGCGGGGATTTAGCCGGTCCCGCCGGAGAGAAGAAGATGCCAGGCTCGGGAGGTGCCTCTTCGGCATCTGCGGGTATCAGTAGCTCCTCCATGGCGAGACGCTATGAGTACAGCAGGTGGGCAAAGCATAACCTTTTCTAACGAGGGATTACGCCATCATGCATCCATCCAGCATCTCAAGACCACGACCGGGAGGATTTAGGAGGCTAAGAGGATTAGGATGGAGTAATAAAATCTAACACTTCCCTGTTGACAGTGGCTCTGTGCCATACTTCGGGATTTTTGGCGTGGAGTGATGTTAGATAACCCCCACTTTTTGTGTATTTACTACTGTAGCAAAGGGTAAAATAGTAGTGCACTGCGTTGTTCCTGAAACTAATCCATAGTGAGTAAATTATCTGTCTCTAAAGCCACAAGCAAAGTCAGCACATGTCTTCACGATCTCATTAAAATTAAGAGTATCCCTTACGCACGGGCTCAATTAAATAATTGTTCTCTGGAGAATAGGTTGGCACAGGTGATTGTCATCTTTATTAAAGTTGAGTACACTTGATACAGCCTGTCTTGTGGTTTAAGGGCATTTCCCAGGTTTGAGTGTCACCATGGCGGAGTTCTGTTTCGTGATGTGCTGCACCATCCTGCACAGATTTCTTCCAGGAGTCCAGTGCACTGTGTTCACAATTGCTCAAAGTAATATGGAATTGCTTAAAAAAAAGTTATTAAAAAATACGTACATTGCATAAGTATTAATACTTGATAATTAATTCCTTTGCACATCTGCATTTGGCAATTATCTTCCATTATAATCCTCACCTCTTCACCTTTCAAGCTCTGTCAGGTTGGATGTGGTCAGACGCACAGTTTCAGGTTTCTTCAGAAACGTTTGATTGGGTTTAAGCACAGACTGTGGCTGGGCCACTCAAGTACATTCATGGAGTTGTCTTATAAGCCACTCTTGCTTTGTGCTTAGGGTCATTGTCCTGTTGGAAGGTAGACCTTCTGCCCAGTCTGAGGTTCTGGATGCTCTGGACTAGGTTTTAATTAAGGCTATCTGTTTTTCTGTGCAAGATGTGTGTTTTCAGCCTCACTGGACATTCTAACACAGTTCCCACACGTGCATCCCAAGTAAGTAAATAATAATAATGAATGCAATAAAACTGCTGTCACATCATGTAAAATACCACACACAAAGCTTAAACTTACCACTGAGAAACGTCCTGATAAAGTCATGCTTGCAATGGAGTTTCTGGTTGATTGACTGCATCAGTATTAGCGGCTTGAATTGATAATATAATATCCATGCCATTTTTGTAACCTTATAGCATCTTTGTTTACAATAACCCCTCGGAAGCAAAAAATGTATTATGGTAATGACTGTTTTGCTTCCAACACGCATTGTATACGGAAAGGTAAATCACGACAGACTTGGCCAGCTGTCAAAAACAGAGCAGAGAATGCTTATGGTATGGAGGCGTTTACAGACCATAAGTCTGTATAGTCTGTATTTTTTAATTTATGTATAGGTAAACATTTATATATATATAACATATTTAAAGTCAAAATCTGTCAGTAGGTAAGTTGTGTATAGGTATAGTATTTTGTGAAGCATTCGTATAGCCTGTATTTTTTAGCTTATGTATAGGTAAACATTAAATGTTAAAACATTAAAAAATACAGACAATATGAATATATATAGTATATTTATAGTCAAAATCTGTCAGTAGGTTAGTTGTGTATGGGTTTATACTGTTTTACTTCATTGTTGTATGTCTTTATTTATGTAGCACCGTGGTCCTGTGAGGCACGACATTTCGTTCCACTGTATGTCCCCACATGTAGCGGATTGACAATAAAGCTCAAGTTGAACTTGAACTTGAAGCTCAGAACTGCTGTGAATGAATCGTTTTGAAATCATGAAAAAATTATTTTAATATTAAATGTATATTCTGATCTTAGATGCAAACCTGTTGTAGGGGATTCCAACACAAAGTAGGACACTTTATAAGTGCCCCCCCCCCACCCCACACACACACACACACTCACATACTCACACTTTACAGGTAAGTCGTGGCTTAGTGGTTAGAGAGTTTGACTCTTAACCCTAAGGTTGTGGGTTTGAGTCTTGTGCTGGCAATACCATGACTGAGGTGCCCTTGAGCAAGGCACCCAACCCATGGGTGCTGCAGCATAAATGCACTGTGTGTGTGTTCACTTGGATGGGTTAAATGCACAAATTTGTATAGGTCACCATACGAGAATGTATCTCATGTCACTTTCACTTTAAAATATCATATGACCTGATGGCATCTTGAACCACTATTATAGTTGGAGGTTCCCCCACGTCTTCTCTGATGGGACTTGTATTGATGGGATATGTTTGGTAATGTCAATTTCATTTGAGCTGTCACTGTTGATGAGTGTTCTTGGAAATACTCTTTCCATAGGGCATTAATGGATGCATTATCCTTCAGCAGCTCTTGACGGAGTCTTTTGAACATATTGGTATTAGGAAATGATAGCTTGTCTATAGACAGCTTTAGTAGCACTGAAAAGCCCCTGGTATCACCATAGTCTGCCAGTCTCTGGATTTCAAGAGCCCTTTCTGTCCACCAAGTGTTTTCTAGCTCCCTTAACATTCTCTGTATATTTGTCTTGGCTCTGGAGTGAGCCAGCCTTTTGGCCTTGGAAGTAACATCATTTTGACAGGCACAGAGGGCTTTCCTTTTCTTAGTTTCCTTTTTCCTTCACCAGTCCAATTGTTTTCTGGTCTTGTAACCGAGAGTGGTTTTGCAGGTAGCAAGGATGGTAGACTTTAACTGACTACAGGGCCCTTCATTGTCTCTAGAGTATTCTTGTTGGAGGCTTTCCCCAAGAGAGGCCTGAAGCTGTTGCTGGGTGGCAGTGTCATCATGGCTGTCAAGGTTCAGTCTTGGTCGGATCTGCTGTTTTAAATCCTCTTCTTCCTCTTGAGTTGGATTGACATTGTGAGGTGGATGAGGTAATGATCTGTCCAGCAGACATCTGCAATGACCATTGCTGAGAAGGATAACTCCACTAGTTTTGATGTTTCCGATGCCTTCCTTTGCTATAGTGCTCTTCCAGAGGGGTTGATCCCTGCCATCCCTGGCATTGACGTTTCCAAGGAGAATAACCTTATCTTGGTTGGAGGTTCTTGACAGTGTCTCATCTAAGCAGGCATATAAGGTTTCTTTTACTTCCTCTTCAGAATCTAAAGTAGGGGCACAGGCACTCACAACTGTTGCTATCTGGTTGTTGGCAATCACCAGACGGATGGTCACGAGACACTCACTAATCTCCACAGGAAGTGTCCTCTATCAGTTGTCCTTCATCTTCTAGCCAGGTTTCAGAGAGGGTGGCTAGGTCAATCCGATATATTCTCAGTTCTCTAGCAATAATTGCAGTTCTCCTCTCTGGTAGATCACTGGTGGCACTATTCATCAGTGTGTACACATTCCAGGCTCCAAAGTTCACAGTTTTGTGTTTCTGACCAAAAATGGTGATCCCCATGGATGTTGTAATCCAGTCAGGAGGTTAGTGCAGGCTATTTTTTAGGGCACCTTTTCTAGCGCCTTCCCAATGTGTGGTGAGCAGAGTGGATCCTGAACAGGGCTGTTTAGTTGTGGGTGCAGCTGCTGAAGGACTCTTTCTGCCTCATTGCAGGAGCCGACGACTGAGTCTAGCACTCACCGCCTAATGTGCCAGTTTATGACTAGGCGCTTCCAGATCTCACAATCCTGCCCCCATCTCCACTCTCTTGTCGCCATAGGACTTTAACCAGGATGTTAAAGTGGTTTCCAAGGAGGACACCTGTGCTTGATTTTGTTTATATTGGAGAGTCTGGTTTACAGACATTCACAAGAAGGTTCTTGACAGAATTTGCTCAGAATCTAGTTGCATGTGGTCCAAGATGACTGGGGGCCGTTGTGACGCTCCTGTAAGGCTAGCTATCACCCTCCGCCTGCACTCAGTTGAGGTCTTGGTTGGATTGCTCTGTCAAGGAACCTTTCCCCTGCCCTTACCGCCATGGGTGACCCCCAACCCGTAGCGGTGATCATGATTTCACCAACTACAACACGTTTCTGTATCAACATCCTTGTTGATCCTGGAATAAAATTCCAATCAACCAATCAGAATTGAGATATAACTTTTTAGAAAATATCTGTTTAGGCTTACAATCAGGGTTAGGTGCTTCTACACCCTTGTTAATCAGCTATCATTTCCCATTGATTTTAGTAATAAATTATGGTTAGGGTTAGATTTAGGGGTAGGGATTGGGTTAAGTCTATATTTTTATACAATAATGTGGATACAGGTTCATCAAAAGATGTTGATACAGGAACATGTCTTACTTGGCAAAATCACAGCAACATACCAGGAGCATAGCTCCAAAATACATCACTCTTGGGTGTCACAGGACCATGCAAGCCCCTAAATTAGTGATGAACTATGCCTGTGGTTACACTCAGTGGCGTTGCTAGGGATGCTGGACCCCTTCTGAAATGAAACTTTTATTCTGGAATTAAAATATTGTTTGTTTGTTCGCAAGTGGCTTTGATGTGAACTTTTGTTATCAGTGAACTGTTATTGTAAACAAGGTCAGGTTTTCTGGACACAGTGTGCTAGTTAATGAAATCTTGTATATAACAGTAATCCTATCAGCCATAATCCTGTCATGACAAAAGGCAGTTTCACATGACAATAGAATCTAATCAGTAAGTGTTAATGGCTCTGATAGGTCAGGAACTGTGTGCGTCAGATTTGGGACTTTGTCGCACACTCCAGGCTAAAGGAGCAGACTGGTAACATGGTGATCTAGAACACTTCCAACTAGGCTATACCTATTCAGATAGTTAAGAAGAGAATCAAAAACAGCACAACCAGGAGAATCACTTTATTAAATAAAAAATTAAAGCTGATTATTAATTACATAGAATCCCATATGCATTTAAAAAAGGAGAGTTTTGCAACTTTCAAATTAGGGCTGTCACGATATTAGATTTTTCATATCACGGTTATTGTAGCCATGAGAATTCACAATATCGATATATCGTGATATCTATAGAAACCTTGGGGTGGGGAAGATATCAGTCAAATTATTTTTTACTTTGTTTATTGAGTTTTTCTTTTTCACTGAACGAGCTTAATATTGATACTGATAAACGCAGGGCACAAGACTCTGGCTTTCTCCATCTTCTTTGAAGCTCTTATGAAATATCAAGAGAGAAAATACTGTCAAGTTCAACAATATGATGAATAAATATTAATAAGAGGCCATTTGTTAACATTAAATGTATTAATGAACATGAATGAACAATGAACAATACATTTATTACACAATTTATTAATCTTTGTTAATGTTAATAAAAATTGAGTTATTCAATGTTCAGAGTACATTAATGTTTACAAACACAACTTGTGATTTTAACAATGCATCAGTAAATGCTGAAATTAACATGAACCAAGATTAATAAATGCAGTGGAAATATTGTTCATTATTATATGTTATTTATATATGTTAACTAATGAACCTTATTGAAGACTGACCACAGATGAGGCATTAAGTGCATGGCACTGTGACTAACTTAACAGTTAACAGAGTTTAATGTAGCAATGTGGTCGCTCAATTTTTCAAGATCCATTTTAATCGTGTAACTGTTCATAGATTTGAACAAAGAAAGAAATAAAGTGTTACTACGTACAGGCCGTATTGACTACAAATACAAAAATAAGACGAGTAAAGAAAACGCGGTACTTAAGTATATGAACACAGAAGACCGCTGTTAATAGGTTATATAATATTTCCCAGTCTATGACTAGTAAAATAATAACAACTTACTCTGATGAACACAGCTCTCCTCAGAGTAGCTGCCAGGCAGCAAGGAAGTCGACCGGAAGTTGAAGTCGGCTGGGGGCTGCCATCTTGTAGCAGAACTTCACTTGCGTTAGGATTCCCCATGACTCCCATTCATTTTGGCGTCACTTTGACAGCGAATAACTTTACATCTGAGGCGTTTAAAGACTCAGTTTGTCCATTACCTTCTATGTTACATTATAAACAGTATAAACAGTTTTTGTAAAAAATAGGCTAACGATTGCGTCATAACCACTCGACTCTCTGTCGCATTACCGTACAGACAGGAGGAGAAGCTCGCAGGCAATTAACTTAATATGGCGTACTGGCGTTACATTTTAAAATACTATACAAAATAATTAATCAGAATACTTACTCCTGCTCAGTCACGACAAAGAACTCCCCGCTCAAGCTCGTCGTCTCTGCAAGATTAACGATGGCAGTTTGCACGCACAGCCACTTAGAAGATTTACATCTGTCAGACAGGTTGCTGACGTCGTCAAGCTTCGTTTGAGTCTGCGCGTCAGAAACGAAAGAGCTAAAAAACGCTAAAAACGGGCTTCACTTGTCTCAATTGAGTTCCAATGGGGTCGCTGTGTCCATTTCTTTTACTGTCTATGGTAGCTGCAAGTGCTGCGTCTTCTTCTTGTGTGACAGGTGTCAGAGTTAAGGCACGATACTGCCACCTGGGCACTCAACCAGGTACTGTTACCAAGTATTTACAAGTGGTGTCATCATAAGAGAACTGTTCATTTTAAATATTGGGGTTATCACTAATACCCTCATACACTAAATTAACACAATATCGATAATTGTTTATTTGAATATCACGGTTATCGTCAATACCGGTATATCGCCACAGCCCTAATTCAAATACTAAATCTCATTGACATGTAAAAGAGCACAGACAGGAAATAGCTACAGATTGACCTGCCCACAAACACTTCCACTAGTTAGTGTGTTTAAATCATGTCGAGAAGACGTATGTTTTCAGCCTCACTGGGCATTCTGGGTCATATACGGAAAGCCCATTCACTACAGACTTCCAGCTGTCCAATCAGAGCAGAGCAGGCTTATGGAAGAGAGGTGTTTACAGACCTTACTGCTTCAAACAAATAATTTCAAAATAATAATAAGAAAAAATGTGATCTTAGATGCATTTGAACCTGTTGTAAGGTATTCCAACACAATATTAGGACACTTTAAAATACCAAATGACTTCCCCTTTAAGGCTCCTGATGGCGTCTTGAACCACTATTATAGTTGGAGGTTCCCCCATCTCTTCTCTGATGGGACTGGGGGATATATTGGTAATGTCAATTTCAGTTGAGCTGTCACTGTTGATGAGTTCTTGGAAATACTCTTTCCATTGGGCATTAATGGACTCAGTGTCCTTCAGCAGCTCTTGGCTGTCCTTTGAGCACCGGGGGTTTAGGCCATGATAGTTTGGACTATAGACAGCCTTGGTAGCACTGAAAAACCCCTGGTATCACCAGAGTATGCCAGTCTCTAGATTTCAAGAGCCCTTTCTGTCCAACAAGAGTTTTTTAACTACCCATCTCTGGATATCTGCATTGGCTCTGGAGTGATAGAGCCTTTTCTTAGTTTCCTTTTTCCTTTACCAGTCCAAGTGTTTTCTGGACTTGTACCCTAGAATGGTATTGCAGGTAGCAAAGATGGTAGACTTTAGCTGACTCCAATGCCCTTTAATGTCACAAGGCTATTCTTGTTGGAGGCTTTCCCCAAGAGATGCCTGATGTTGCTGTCAAGGTTCAGTCTTGTTCGTATCTGCTTTTTTAAATTCTCCTCTTCCTCTTGAGTTTGACATTGTGGAGTGGATGAGGTGATGATCTGTCCAGCAGTCAAGTACAAGCCAGGGACCACTGTGATGTGAACATCGCAAGGGCCATGGACAGTGCAGATCATTGACCATGGCCCTTGCGATGTTCACATCACAGCGGTCCCTGGCTAGTACAATGACATAGTCAATGAGATGCCACTGTTAAAAGTGGGAATGTATCCAAGATGCCTTAAAAAAATTATTTTTGTTTTTTGGCAAAAGGGAGAATTAGTGATGATGAGATCATGCTTAACATGATTGCTGAGAAGCATAACTCCACTAGTGTTTCTTTTTCAGATGCCTTCCTTTCTTTTATTGTCCTTTAAGAAGTGTTGATCCCTGCATTGAAGTCTTCATGGGGAATAAACTTATCTTCCTTGGGGATTCTTGACAGTGTCAGTGTCAGTGTCTTCCTCTTCAAAGTCTTAAGTAAGGGTATAGGTCCTTACAACTGTTGTTATCTGGTTTTTGGCAAGCACCAGATAGATGGTCATGAGATGGTCACTAATACCCACAGGAAGTTCATAGAGGTGGCTGATAAACTGGTTCCTAATGGCAATTCCAACCCCACGGATTCTGGGCTCATCAGCAACTTTTCTTTCCAGAAGAAAGTGAAGCCACCCTTCTCTTTTAGTTGAGTCTAGCACTCACTGCCTAATGTGATTATGACTAGGGGCTTCCAGATCTCACAATCCTGCCCCCATCGCCACTCTCTGGACAATAGAACTTTAACCAGCATGTTAAAGTGGTTTCCAAGGAGGATGCCTATGCGTGATTTTAACTCGGAGAGTCTGGTGCACAGACAGTCACCACAAGGTCCTAGACAGAAATGGGTCAGAATCTAGTGGTATGTGTCCCAAGACAACTGGAGGCACTTTTCTGCTGAAGCCTTCATCCGCCTTCCCAGCCATTGTGAAACTTCCGTAAGTCTAGCCATCATACTCCACCTTCATTAAGGAACCTCCTCCTTGTCCTTACCACCATGGGTGACCCTACCAGGAGCATAGTTCTAGAAGACATCACCCTTGGGATAACAGGACCACGCAAGCCTCTCCACCATGACAAGGTGGCAATCCCACAGAGAGTTAGTTGTGTTGAACTATACCTGTAGTTACTCTCAGTGGCATTGCTAGGGATTCTGGTACCCTTCTCGAATCAAACAGAATCTTTTAATAGTTTGTTTACAAGTGCCTTTGATGTAGGGTGACCATATGCCCCGTTCATATGGGACACGTCTTAGCCAGGATTTTAATATTGCGTAAAATATCCAGGTTTTGTCTATTTGCACTGTGCAGGTTGATCGTTGCGTAACATTCACGAGAGCTTTAAAAAGAGCAGAACAGATGGCTCCTTATGCTTTCGATTCGCTTTTCACGTGTCTGTTCGTTCGACTTGAAGCATTGTGACACACTTTGTTTTTTGGATTTGTGCACAGCGACGCTTCAAGTCAATCGAACGATCAAACACGTGCACATATTTGCATCGCTTTGATCGTTCCCTCTAGGTCTCACCTTCTCACACGCAGCCCAACTATTGGTCGATTATGTACAATACCTGCATGTTATTGGTTAAACTGCTCTGGATGTTTTAGGCATTATTAAAATCCTGGCTGTGATGTGTCCCATATGAACGGCGCATATGGTCACCCTACTTTGATGTAATATTTTATTATCAATGAGCTGTTATTGTAAACAAGGCCAGGTTTTCTGGAAACAGTATGCTAGTTAATGAAGCCTTAGATATAACAGTAATCCTATCAGCCATAATCCTGTCATGACAAAAGGCAGTTTCATGTGACAATACGGTGTAATCAGTTAGTGTTAATGGGTCTGATAGGTCAGCAACAGTGTGCGTCAGATTTGGAGCTTTATCGCACACTCCAGGCTAAAGGAGCAGACTGGTTACATGTGGATCTGGAACACTTCCAACTAGGCTATACCTGTTCAGACAGTTAAAAAAAAAAGAATCAAAAATAACACAATCAGGAGATATTTTATTAAATCAAAAATTTAAAGCTGATTATTAATTACACAGAATCCCATATGCATTTCAAAAAGGAGAATTTTGCAACACTCAAATACTAAATCTCATGGACACATGTAAAAGAACATGTACAGGAAATGGCTACAGATTGGCAGATAGTGCAGACATCCTGCCAACAAATCTAAGATCAAGTCTCCAAGTCATTGGATCCAACCTCAGATTCTGTTGGAAAAATATCCATTTTGGCTCAAACCCAAATCCTGTTAATAGCACCTGTTAATAAAGTTTTGTTCAGTACCCAAAATCAGTGTTTTACTGACCAAAGCTGTATTAACAGTCTTCTCTCAGCAGCGAAAAGCAGTAAGCAGGAGATTAGGTGATGGTAAAATTATACAGAATAATCTTAGTTGCGTTTGTTTCAATGCTCAGTCAAACTTTGTCCGACCAGCACAAATCCAACCAGTGTTATTACCACAATCAATATCAATGGAAAATTACTGCTTCTCAATATTGTCCAGTGACACTGAAAACATTTCATCTCCAACAATGAAAACATAAAACAAAACAGATTAAACAGTAATGTACAAATAATATGAAATGCCTGATCAAATAATAAATCAATATAGAATATATCAATATTATCAGTAATTAAACGGAATAATAATATATATAAAAAAATCAAATAAAGAAAACAACACAAATGTATGATTGCTCTCTCATAACAACAAACACAGGTTGCTACACCACGATCTTTTAAGAAAAAGATTAAGAAAACAGTAATGGCGGACTGGTGTTTCTCACTTAGGGCTGTGTATATGCTAATAGGGTGGAGAGACAGTCACAAATGGGCAGGACTTTCCCCAACTATAACGTCATAGTAGTGAGAAATCTGGAACTGCTAGTGTGGAGAGACAGTTTATGATTTATTAGTATAAAAAACAAAAACAAATGGGTGGATTTTTAATATTAGGCTGGCTGTTTTCACACTCTGCTGCCACACAACTTTTTGCATTCTATGGAACCTTTAAGACAAACCTTTTTCTTCTTTTCTTTTAGATCCGTTGCTTGATTAGTCGAAACTGCCCAGAAATACTATTAATAATAGTGAAAACACTATTAATAATCCCCACGATATCACAGACATGATCTACAATGTAACCATAATTTCATAAAGCTGTAGTACGCACAAATGTCAAACTAAATTAAGGATACAAAAGAAAGATTGTTCAAATAAATGAAAAGGTCAAGCTTTAATTTCCTGAGGCTCACTCTCTGCAATATCAGTATCCTTGTCAGGTGCCACAAACTTATAAGTGGAATTTATAAATTAAAAAAATCTCTTCATTTACTTCTGAAGCTTAGCATGGTGCTTATAATGAGGCAAAATACTCCTCATTCAAACTGAGGACAGTAGTCAAATTCATGACAAAATAGATCAAATATAGCTTAATGTAACAATGAACATTCTAAAATAAGCATAAATTACAGTTAACTAGTTAACCGCCATGTCAAGTAACTGAAACAACTGGCAGTTTGACTGAATTCTGTGGACTCAACTATACTCAATTTAATGTAAACATATCTGACCAATTTCAACACAAAGTTCTCACTGAAACATTCAGCATTCACCTATTACATGTGCATTCAGCTATTATTATCTATAAGAAAATCCTTCAAAACAGTCATTGTAATATTGGTAAATATTGACTATGTATGATATTCACATAAATTATAAGAGTGGAAATATTGGGTACACAGTCTCTAAACCTGAAATTCATCAGATACAGAAGATTTGAGTTTAAAATGAATAAAGAGGTTTTTTTCCAAATAGGGTTCAGGGGCTTTAAGGTAGTTACAGAAAATGTATAATTAAAAAGTAATAGTAATAATAATAATCTAACCAATTTAAGGGTTGTCAAAGTTAATGTGTTAATGTAAAATAGTTAAACTATTTTTTTATATTTACCAAATGTGTTGATTTTATGATTTCCTAAATTCATGAGATTAATCAAAATGATAGTTACAGCTGTTTAAAACAGTAGGGAATAAATGTAAAAAATCTTGATTTTATTTGAAAGATTTATACATCTGACAAAACACTTCTAAAATACCAATTAAAGTAAATGTTTTAATAATTTTACATTTAATATTTGGTGATTTTATCTTTAATCTTGGTACAGTGACAATAATAAAGATAATTATTTAATTTTTTTAAATAACATTAAATAATATGACACTTAATAGTATGTGTGTGTGTGTGTGTGTGTGTATACATGTACACACACGCACAAAGGATATTACAGCAGCCTTTATAGATACAAATCATACAAATATCATAATCATATTTTTGGGTTACTGGTTTTAAAAAGATTGAAAACTCTTGCATCATAAAATATCAAAAGTTATACAGTAGATTTACAGAAACCCTTGGTTATGATGTTTGACAGATGGAGCAGTACACCATTTTAGGAAATGTTACATTTTGAGCCCCTTTTACCATTTGATGAGGACGAGCCCTGCAAGTACACTGTAGCCCAGTACTAGAAACAGCACCTTCAGTAGCCTGTCGTGTTTGTCCTCCAGCTCTCGCGAGAGGATCTCAAAGAACGTAATGAAGAGGAACGTCCCGGCTGCCATGCCCTGGAGTACTACAGATATAATACTTTCTGCCAAGCGCTGGACTGTCTGAATACCCATTCCAATCCCGATGCCCAGAGGAATCATTAGGCTCACTGTTACGGCCAGTTTACTGGCATCCCGTAAGGAGATTCCTGCCTTGGCTATATTAACCCCCAGCGCCACTGCTGCCAGCGTCTCATGGATGGCCACTCCAATGAAGAGGGTTCCGAGTTTAGCCCCATCTTCCTGAAGGCCCAAAGCCAGACCCTCGAAGACAGAGTGAGCGGACAGTGCTAGCACCAGGCCAGCTAATCTCAACGGCCCAGCGTGCATCAGCTCTGAAGGGCTGAAGTGTCCGTGGTGATGGGAATGGTATTGGTGGTCTCTGGAACCTCGAGGGGGAGAGATGAATGGAGCATCATTCTCTGAGTCGCTCCCCGCTGCAGAGTCACCAGCATTAAACGTCTCCAGGTCGATAAACGAGGGCTTCTCCTTGCGGAAAGTGAGCACGGCCTGTTCCACAAATACTGTGAGGAAAAACCCAATCATCATCATGGTCTCTGCCAGCGGGTACTGATTGGTGGTTTGTAAGATTTTCAGGACGTCATCAACCTGAGATCAAAAAGGTGAGAAGTTAGATTCTCTGACTGTAAACTTTAATTTGTTTCTTAAAAGCACAGTGAACTTCCTAATGGTAATACTGGATGCATTAATGACTTTGGTTTAGTATAACAGATTAATAAAATCATTAATCTTGACAATTATCAAAAACTATAGTCTAAAAGATATATGTATTTTTTAATGTAACAATTTATTTAACCTTTCAATTTAAAGCCATTTTTTTTTTATCTTAAAAAAAAAATAAAACATTCATGCAACCCAGACTTGTTGCTATTGTAGATTTGCAATCTGAATTTACTCTAGATAGTTCATTCCGCCAAGTATTACAGTTATCACTGTCAATCACTCATAAATTACTGCACTCTAATTTGACACTTCTGAAACAGTATTCCTGGATGTTCTGTCCTCTTAGACAAACAAAACTTTTCTTCAAACTGTCAATGGATTATATAGAGAAACCGAGCAAAGCTGACCACACTTACACAAAAACTCATGACATAATCAATAAATAACTACACAATAAATCTCTCACAGGAGTTTTTAAAAGCGGTTGACTACAAGTGGGTACAGAATTGAACTAGTACTAATGGTACTGTAAAAAAGCCCCCCCACCTTCACTTTCTCATCAGATCTAAACGAATCTCGTAGGTGTCCTATTCTGATCTCAAAAAAAGTGAGGAGTTTGCATTACATATACATACATACACACACACACACATACATATACATATATGTACACTTTTTGTTAAATATCATGTACATAAACAATAGTACAACCAAACTCTCTTGAACAAGAGGCTAAAATATATATCATATATCAAGGCTATTCTCCATTTACTTAACAAGAAATATTTTACAAATGTATCAATATGTGAATCCTTAAAGTAACATTCCATTATTTTTGAAAATAATTTCAAGAAATTTTTTGAACATTTTGAAAATAATATTCCAGCTCCCCTAGAATTATACAGTTGAGTTTTAGTTTTCGAATCCATTCATCCGATCTCCGGGACTGATGGTAGCACTTTTAGCAATTGGTGTAAAAACACAATGATCTGATAACTCCCATTACTTTCCTGCAGAGACCTATACTTGCACAAACTAGCTAGGGACTATTTTCAGGCGCTGTAAATATCATTGCATAATAATCAGGGAACTATGCCGGAATGATAGAATAGTACCCAGCCATATCGGAATAGAAAATCTTTTCATTTTCGTTCAGTCGCAGTACATGATGTAACTACAGAAGAGTCAAGTTTTAAATAGGAAAAATGTAAAAACTCCTTGGTCATTTTTTTAGCAACATGCTTAAATTCATATCCGATTCAATGATCTGTGCTAAGCTAAAAGGGCTACCGCCAGACCCGGAGATCAGGCTGAATGGATTCGAAAACGGTTAAACTCAACTGTTTAACTCTAGGGGAGCTGGAAAATTAGCCTATTTTTTTTTTTTTTTATAAAAGTGGAGTGTTCCTTTAAATGTATTTCTGTGATTCTTCAGCTGTTTTATTTTATCTGTATTACTGTAGTTCTGAATGTAGCTTGACTTTGTTCTGTTACTGAAATTCAAAATTACATCTGACCAGAAGGTTTGGTTTATAATTGAATTAAAAGTATAAAATATTAGTATTTCTCTCTCTCACGCACACACCTATTATTTTGTTCAGAAGATAGACTCACCAACTGTGACTGTACTGCATCGATTACAATCTTGTTTATTTTGCATGTTTTTGAAGCATCAACTTTAAAGGCACAATCCAACTGGTACTATACAGACTCAGAGATGGATTATTTGTATAAAACATTAGTGTTTTCTGTTGTGTTCATTTTTGGCTGAAGTTTGAAGTTGAAGGGATAGATCACCCAATATTGAAAATTCTGTTATTATTTACAGTTTACAAATGCCTGAGAAGACAAACCTCTGCTTTTGCATCCTTTTTAGGCTCCCCATTAATTGCAGCCAGTACATTCATCAGAATGTCTGCTTTTGTTTCACAAAAGAAAGAATATCAAACTTGCAAAAGAAAATTATGTTAGTTTGGAGTGAACATTTTCCAAAACCATGTTTGATAACATACCTTTTCCCTAACTGCTGGGAGAAGGGCATTGAAGCAAGTGGCCAGGAATACACCTCCTCCAAAAGAGTTGCTTAAAGCAACCACTCTTCTGTACCTCGTGACCTTATCATACTCCGTATGCATCATCCGCACAGGAAGAAGGATGCCCGTTAACATCAGGGCAAACACCCCCAGCAGACACAGGATTTTGGCTACAGCTATCTCCATACTTGAGGAGATGGGCTGTGATCCCACTTCAACAAAGCATGTGTGTCTGAAATAAAACTGAAGCCAAAGACACTGACTCTTCTTAAGGTCTACTGAGGTCAGGTCATGGACAGCATCCCTGGAAAATAATCATAAACGTTAGTCCACACTGTTTCATGATTATCGTAATTAAAATCTGAGACACATAATAATTTCAAATCAGCATCAGTTCGACAGCTGATGCCAGGCATGTATGATAGAATATTTCACACCTGACAACCAACTCCTGAGGCGTTAACGTTATATGTTCGTAAGGTGACTGTCGAGGTCAGTGTACAGATTAGCATGCTAACCCTGGTGAGCGGCTAGCTATCATAACAGAAAAAAGTGTGCATATAAGATGCATGTATTGAAGAAAAAAAAACATCATGCTAACGACAAAAACACTTTATATTAAGACAACAAGCCTGTTGTTTTTCACGAATTTCTATTCAAAGGGGAGTCGTTTACTATAGCTCTTAAATGCTAAGCTAACAAACATCGCACGCACATAAAAGGCGTTTATACTCTATTACTGGTTTAAATACGTCTTTTATTATGCTTCATCAAACGGCGAAACGTTAGAACATAATAATTAATATACTTGTGCACGAAAATAGGCGTTTTACCAGTGTTTGTGATATTTCCTGCTGCTGAAGGCTGCAACACCTGTTCAGTTCAGTGGCTCTTTCAATGACGAGTGAGCTGTCTAGTTTACTTCGCAAAATAGGCACGTTTGTCACATTTTTCAATTCGTATATGAACTGAAAAAAGTTCGCTGCCTCTGAACCCGGAAAGAAAAAAAGAGGCTTAAATGTTTCAAACTTTGCTACTGCTGTTTATAAAGGCAGCACGCTAGGTTTTGAGACGGTGATGTTTACGGATGACGACAAGTCCCTTTAAGTACACCATCACACATACACAGTGTTGGGAAGGTAGTTGTGTAAATTTAATTACTTTAATAAAGTAATGTAACTAATTACTTTTCGATTACTTTTCTAAATTTCTAATGAATGTTTATTTAACTGTTAATCTTTTTCAAACATTTACACCATGCAGGTTTAACTTAATGCTCAATACTTTCACAATCCTTCATCACTTGAATTAAGATGATCACATTTGAACACATCTACTACAAAATCAGACTTTATACTGCCTTTTACTTTGAGATTGATCTGAAGTTTAATGCAGATTTAAAATCAAAATAAATAGTTTACTGATACTGTTTTTGAAACCAAATCTTTGCATAACTACAGGAAACAATGCATCTAACAATGGTTTGGGGGAAAATAGTTAATATAAAAATAAAAGCATATACACAACTCAAATACAGTTATCTAATAAGCATGTGTCCTATTTTGTGTACTAAAGTCCTGAAACATTGGTGTCTTTTTGAAACTGACATCTCTTTGTATATGATATGATGATATAAATAAGTAAAATGGTCATGAAGTGACTCAGAGCAGTCCTAGAGATCATGTTTATGTGTTCATGTACTCGGCAGAGGCTGAAAACACTGTGAGCTTCAGCAGGCCTATGTGTAATAAAAGAAACCGAATGTCTGCACAATTAATTTCCATGAGGGACGGACTGGGGGGGGGGTGGGGGGGGGGAATTAGGCTGGGAAATCTTACACTCATACACCCAAAACACATTCTGAAACCCAATTTTGTGTATGGACCTGACATGAAAAAGATTTAAATCCTTAGGTTGGGGGACATGCAACATAATTAAGAGTTCTATCCTGAACTGCACCTTCACTTCCATTGTCCGTCTCTCTCATGACTTTAATACTGAAGATTTGTATTTTACTTTTACCATGTTTTGTAAGAGCATTTTAGTTTTTTGCCACATTAAGTAACAATTGTACTTTGGCAAATTAATTATCATTTTTACTACAAATTCCATGGTTAAACAACGGTAGTGCCATACCATAGACTACATTAATTTTCCTAAGGGTTGTGTTTTTGTCTGTACTAGCTCCCCCTAAACCTATGATAAAACATGTTTATGTGTCTGCTAAATTACTACTGTAACATTACGATAGATTATAATGTCGTTTTTACAGTATTTTGAGTGAGTGTGAACAACGTGCTGCTGCTGCTTGACTACGTAAACAAAGACAAACTACAATAGCATCTTTACAGCTGAAACCGACTCTCCCGATGGCCAGCCGGCCAGCGCCCGATTTCCACACACAGAATGTGCAGGATTTACAGATGCGGTTTAATATTCATAGACACTAGTCCACATTGCGTTTTGATTCACGTGTACTGACCTACTTTTGATTTATTCATCCAAAATGTGGCATATTCCGTCGGCATTAGGATGAATTCCATTTTCGTGACTGGATTCTACGAAGCAGACTGTTTTTCAGACTGTGGAGATTATAGCCTGTATGTCTTTTGGCAACTCGGGAAAGAAATAAGCTGTATGTGCATGTGTGTAAATATTTACATGTAATCCCCTTTGTAATCGTTAAAATTTTCATAAGTAACTAATTTAATTACTATTTTTTTCTTAGTAACTGATTACAGTTACATTTATTTTGTAATCAAATTACGTAACGCCGTTACATGTAACTACTCCCCAGCACTGTACATTCATCAGTTCTCCAAAATGGACAAAACATCCATTTCCTTTAATTCAAAACGTTCATAGCAAATTAACAACAATATATGTTAATGAAACTTTTGACAAATCTCTTTGTTTGCAAGCATCATAAGAGGTCTTGAAACATGAAACCCCAGTTGCTAAAACAAAAGTCCTATTTGAAATCTGACATTTATTTGTCGATGAGTTTTGCACATGTTCCTTGTCAACCCCTTTCAGTTCAGACAGATGTTTGTTATTAGACAAATCTGCATTATGTCCATGTAGCAGTAATTCATTAATCAGAGTCCCGTAACATGGATTATTACTTCAGCATATAGTGTTAACCCAGTGTGATATTTCATTTATTTAGACATTTGAGTCCAGTTCCCAAATATGATGGGTGCATGTGCACTGATGACTTCTTCCAGCCAGTGGGGCAGTGGGAACTCATGCAGTTTTTTTTTTTATAGATGAATAGACACAGTCTCATCCCTGGAGCTCAAGGAACAAGGTTTATCTTAAAAATTAAAAAAGTAGCCCATCTTCCAAAGTTCCACCAGGTCAAGAGTTAAACTCTGCAGAAAATGAGAGAAGTAATGTTAAGTTCTGAACAGACATGCTGATAAGATAAACGACAGATAAGCTGTTTGAATATTTGTAAAGCTCAAAAACAACATTATAAATAAATAAAACATATTAAGTATTAAGTGATGCTGTCAAGTTTACCAAGTGAATAAAGTAAAATGCATCATAGGATGATTGATTGCATTTTCTAAAATGGGAAGTTTGCAACTGAGGCATTGTCTAATTAAATATTCACAAATCTGCATCCATTTACAAAAAATAAATGCAACGTGTTTACCCTTTTTGTTGATGCTTTGCAGAGGGATTTTGAATATACATTTTTATCACTTCATAATTTAGAAAATTCTGTAAAAAGTCTGTAAAAAATGAAGGAATGAAATATTCTATAAAGTCAGGCAAAAGGTACTGATGGAGTAGGAAAAAGAACAGCCTTTAAAGAGGTGTATATATTAAAATCTAGACTCAAACATATAACATGCAATGCAATTAGTCTATTTTGGATGTTTTCCTTCCACTGCTCTAAAAGAACAATTATAAAAATCCAAATAGTCCAAAATCTAATAATTGACAATTGCATAATATATATGTTTTTGCCTCTAATGTCTTGCCTTAATGTATAAAACCTAAAGCTATGTTCCAGCCTTTCAACTGTAATTGAGTTCAGATGAATATTTTAATTGAGTGAAGTGTGGTACCAAAGGGAGTGTCATTGTTCGTCGTTGCCAGCACTACTGGGAGGTCGACTGCGCATTTGACTCCTCAGCTGCTCGATAAGCTCAGGGTTCTGCTGCTGCATTTGCTGCGCCATCTGCTGACCACTGTCACGTGACAGAAAAACACTAGTTCAGCACCACTCCATATAACCAAGACCCTTCAGTTAGGAAGTAGAAATGGAAACCTATGAAAACCACAGGATGGTGATGTTAAAACTTACGCCTGTATGAGGCCGGAGATGTCATTGGCACCTGTACCTCCTGCTCCAGCTCCAGCTGCTGCTGCTGCTGCTGCTCCTGGAGAGGTGGCTCCTGCCACAGGACCGTAAGCCCCAGACATCATACCTGACATCCTACATGGGCACAGAAACAGCCGATATAAACTGCTGCTGATTGATTACACCAATTAAAGTCACAACATCAAGTTAGTAAAACTGTCCAGAAATCCTAAAGAAAAAAACAAGAGGGAACAGAGAGGTTCAATTGGTATTTCTTGATATAAAACCTTTGCAATTAAAATGTCTGTATGATTTTTTTTTTTTTTTTGAAAATTATGAATTGAAGTGTTGATGACTAAATAGATATGGTATCAGTATCAGCCAGATACTGTGCTCCTGTACTTGAACTTGTGCTCATTAAAGTGCTCTGATACCACAAAGAGTGTGAACAGTGATGTGTCCAGACACAGAAACACAGAGTAGTATGGAGTTATTAGAGATTAAGGATGTCTATGAAGTGAATGTATTTAATTAATATAATATTAAACATTCATGCCCGTATAGCTGATGTGTGTGAGCTGATAAGCAAAGCACGCGGAGTAGATTGAGCATGAGGCAGCACAGTTGCGCAAGATTATTGAGTGAAAGTGAAACTAGCAGCGTGTGTGAAATGCACTAGGCTACACGGGGGTCTCTCTCATTTTGCACCACTACAAATGTGTGCATGTGTTGCGCATGTTTTGCTTGCTTGAGGTTAATTGCATTACATGAATAACTTTGGAATATAAGTCTCAGCATGTTTCTGATGATAAAAACATGACATTTCATATATCAAACTACATATTTCTGTAGTTTGGATTGATTCCAATGGCTCGCTAACAAGTCCTTCATCGCTGCTACAAGATCACTTGCACCTTCTTGATGGTTCCACAACATTACTAGATTAGATCTTTCAAAACCATATGAAATCAACGTGACTATGTATAATGAGTATAATAGGTGTATATTAAATGCTGTGCTTAAGTTTTGTCTACTCACAGTTGTTGCACTTGTGGGTTGTTCATTAAATTAGATGCCTAAAGAGAGTGACAGTGAGGTAATGATGAGCATACATAAGCATTAACAATGAGCATTTAAGATATTTTATTTTACTTACAATGTTCATGAAACCAGGGTTACTCAGCAAACCAGCCAGTTCAACTCCACCCAAACCCCCTGCCTAACAAAGATAAAAACAAGGACTTTAGCACAACTCTCTGTTTTCCACAGAGAGACAAAACTGTCATAAGGGTGGTTCTGTGAACTCACGGGGCTGGGCTGCGCTTCCTTTATCTTCTGTTCGGCTATTTGGAGGTTGGCTTTGTAAGTGTCGTTGTCAGGGTCCAGCTCCATCGCTTTCTTGTAGTAGCTCACAGCCTCTGAGTGTTTGTTCAAACTTGCAAGAGCAAGCCTTGTTTTTAAGAAAAGCACAAATAAACCACATCTTCAAAATCCATTAATATCAGATTTTTTTTATTAAAAAAAAAAAAGGGTATCTGGAGTTTTTTTTTTTTAATCAAATTTAAGCTTCAAGACGTGCACAAATCAAATACGGCGTGTCGGTGGAGAGTTAAAAATTACCCCATCCGTCCATATGCTTTACTGTAGTTTGGATCGATTCCAATGGCTCGTTCACAGTCTTGAACAGCTCCGGCATAGTTTCCCAGTTTGCTGTAGGCTGCAGCTCTAAAAACAATTTCAATAATAATAATACTTTACAAATATTTAAAACAATTCAGCAAGAAATAAAACAAAGCATTTAATAAAAATACTTTTTAAATCATTCTTGGTTAAGGCAAACACTGCAGCATTTTTTTTTTCTGATTTAATGAAAATCTGCAATTACCTGTTGCAATAGTAGACAGCATTTTGAGGATTAAGCTGGATTGCTTTAGAGTAGAACTCAACTGCTGCACTATAGTTCTCTACCTTCATCTGGTCATTGCCTGCAGGTACATATGTGCAACCCTTGAGTGAGAGGACCTTATGAAGCATCCTGAAATGGTAAAGATGTAATAGGGTCTTACCGTCTGTTTTAAGATGCTCTGCCTCTGCTAACTGCTCCTCTGTAGGTGAACCAATGGATGAATTGGTCTTATTTTGAGGTATCTGCTACATATAACAATGCCAACACTTTTCACATTCAACATATTCAACACTATGAATAAACATCTCAAAATGTCATAAACAGCTCATACCTGTTTAGCTGCAGAGGCAAATATCTCAGGCAGAGACGGACTGACTGTTAAACTCTGGTCCTCTACAGAGATGCCAAACGCTGTCTCCAGGCACTGGATGGCGACTGGATATAAGAGTACATTAGGAAATTAGGAATTACCCACCAATAGGATAACAGTGTCTGGCACTGATTTTAGCACTAATGTTTTACCTTCTAAGCTTTCTTGAGCATCTGATGACAGACTTCCAGAGGACAGCTGATCATGGAGAAACTGGATGATGGAGAATGCGAGACGCTTTGTGTCTGCCATTCTGTTTTGAGGCTTAAACCTCACCAAATATATATGTGAAGGAAACCTACGAGACAGGGACAAGTCTATTACCAACTACAAAATTATAGAAACAGAACAGTAAGCATAGTATGATAGTGGATTGTAAATCAGAGATATAAAAGTTTAGCATTGATAATAGCAATTTTGAGCAAATTCCGAATGTTAGAATGTATTTATTCCAGTTTATACTGCTCTGGATTTAACACTAAGCGTCCACAGTAACTCAGTACACATGATTTAAACGCGAGATAGATTCCGACGTAAGATTGCAACAAATTAACAACCTTCAATTACGTAACCATCGCTGAGAACGTGTTAACACGTGAATATGTTCATAGAGTCAAAACAAAGTTATTATGAGAGATGGAACATTCTAGCACAGACTAGGTTTTAGCTCATGCTAACAGTTTCCAGTGGTTTGCAACGTGAGTGGTAATTCTATTAGCATTAGCTTCAGTTCGCTCATGTGATTTACCATAAATCCAAAAGTAGATTTGAGGAGGATTGAAAATTAGCTAGCCATCACTCAACGATTTACTCTCAAATAATTCAGGATGTCATTTGGTTCTACATAATCTAAAATTTGGGTTTAATACACACTCACCAGTAGTCTCCTCTGTGTTCTCTCTAGCCAGTAGAGTGTGACGAATGACGATTCATGTGCGTGCGCGCGAGCACGGCTGCGGTAACGCGCGTGACGTCACATGCTGGGTTACCTCTCAAACTCATGCAAACTGACTGATGTGGGCAAATTTGCTAATGTACACTCTGACATTATGTAATGAAACATTATGTGACTAGCTGCGACCATACATAACTACAAGCAACAATAAAATAAAAAAAAGGATTCATTTATGCATGCTAAATTCATTTAATGAAAAAATCTGCATAAATGCAATTTAGTTGATAAATCTGAATGGCACTTTATGAATTGTACACAGTAGGCTATGTAATTAATTAAATTATTCAAATAATTGTATCCAATTAGTTAAAGGAATGCAACAATAGGCCGTGATGAATAATGAATATTGGTGTGGATTGGTTATGGACGCTATTCTAGACTGATCTGGTGACTCTCAATATGAGCAAGACGGATTGAGATCCATCAATGCTGGACTTTTTTTTTAATTATTATTCATTTAATTTGTGTGACTGTCTACAACCAAGAAATGACAACACATCTGTTACTGATGCATCTCCATCCATCACTAGCTGGATGACTTAAGTCTCCAAAAATGAGTGCATGTGATGCTGCTTAAAGACGTGTAATCTTTTATCAGGTAGTGGCATTATAATAATTTATCGTGTCAACTTCTTAGCTCATGCAGATTGCTCAAGAGTGAATGAGATTGATAATAGGTATTCCTATCTTTCACTAGCTGATGAGTCAATGTTTAAATAATCACTTTAATAATGTTGTTTACTGGCTGCACATTATGCTTGTCTATTGTTCAGGATCCTCGTCTCAGTCCTCAGGCTGCAGTTTAGAGGAGCATCTCAGCAACAACCAGCATCAGCTTTCATACCCTCTTGCTGTTGGATGTCAGAAAAGCATGACTGACAGCTTCTACATCAACACAGAATAAACATCTTGTCTCATGCCAGGCAAACTGCAAACTGCTCCAGTTTATGAAGGTAACACTAGAGGGCAGCAGAGCTTTATCTCTCATCAGAAATGTACTGCATAAATTTAACTTATTTTATTGGATATGCTTATGTATGCTATTTGTTTAGTGATGGTGAAATATTTGTATATAATAATTTTACTTATATTAGAATAATTTATTGGATGACCATTCTTACTAAATCTGGTGGCCTTTGTCTAGCAGTTTTATATTAATAATGGCAAAATATGTTGTTTTGAAAGCAATTAAGTGGTCTTTCAGTCATTTGTCACACTGTTGATTTCTTTAAACTGAAATACCTGATAACACTGATTACTGTCATCTGAGAAACTCTTTATTGTCATTATTACCATAATGATCGTCAAAATGTTAAAAGTCAATCAGCTAGAGGTGGGAAGTAACTAATTACAAATAGTTTCTTTACAGTACTGTGCAGTGGAACTCACTGATGTCTTCACAGACATTTTCAATATCTCACTAAGTCAGGTTGTTGTTCCCACATGCTTCAAAGCTACCACCATCATTAAAGTCCAGAAGAAGACGTCTCTGTCCTGCTTCAGTGACTACCGTCCAGTTACAGTTACCCCTATTCTCATGAAGTGCTTTGAACGGATAGTCATGCACCACATCAAGCCTGCCCTCCCCTCCTCCATGGACCCCTTCCAGTTTGCATACCAATCCAACCACTTGACTGATGATGCCATCGCCCCTACCCTCCACTTAGCACTCACACATGTAGAGAAAAAAGACTCGTACATCAAAATGCTGTTCATAGATAGCAGTTCAGCATTCAACACAATCATCCCTCAACAGCTCATTCACAAACTGATCAAGCTGGGGCTCAACAGTTTAATGTGCAACTGGCTGTTGGACTTTCTGACTGGAAGACCTCAGGAAGCACGAGTTGACAGTAACACATCCAGCACCATCACACTGAACACTGGGGCCCCCCAAGGATGTGTGCTGAACCCCCTCCTCTTCACTCTGCTTACCCGCTACTGCACACCTGCACACAATTCCAACCTCTTTATTAAGTTTGCGGATGACACGACTGTAGTGGGTCTCATTAGCAACAAAGATGAGACCAACTACGGGAGCGGGGTGAAACGCCTGGCCAGGTTGTGCAGTGACAACAGTCTCACTCAGTGTGGAGAAGATGAAGGAGATTGTTGTTGACTTCAGGAGAGTGCACACTCAGCATGCTCTTCTGACAATCAACGGTGCGACTGGAGAGAGTGAGCAGCACCAAGTTCCTGGGTGTGAACATCAGCGAGGACCTCTCCTGGACCGAGAACACCGCAGCACTGGCCAAGAAAGCACAGCAGTGTCTCTTTTTCCCCCGCAAACTGAGAAGAGCCAGAGCCCCACCCCCCATCGTGTGCACCTTCTACAGAGGAACCATCGAGGGCATCCTGACTAGCTCCATCATTGTGTGGTATGGCACTTGCAACGTGTCCTGCTTGAAGACTGTGCAACGCATATTGAGAGCAGCTGAGAAGATTGTTGGTGTCTCTCTCCCCTCCCTCTAGGACATTTATGGAACCCATCTCACCCGTAAAGCCCTCTGTATCGCAGGTGATCCCACTCACCCGTCACACAGCTTCTTCAGTCTGCTGCCATCTCCTTAGCTCAGGTAACATGCCTCTGATGTTGTCTTTGGTTTAGGAGTGGATTAACAAGAGGAATACGACAACTGTAGCCAAATTCTTTGACACGTCTGTATGCCTTGATACCAGCCTCAGTCCACTCCTTGTGAAGTTAGCTTAAATTCTTGAATTGATTTTGCTTGACAATCCTCATAAGGCTGCTGTTCTCTTGGTTGGTTTTGTATCTTTTTCTTACACACTTTTTCATTCCACTCAATTCTCTGATAACATGCTTGGATACAGCACTCTGTGAACAGCCAGCTTCTTTGGCAATGAATGTTTGTGGCACACTGCTCCGGGTGTGTGTTCACTTCTCACTGCTGTGTGTGTGCACTTGGATTAGTTAAATGCAGAGCACCAATTCTGAGCATGGGTTACAATACTTGGCAAATGTCATGACTTTCACTTTCAGTATAAGTAGACAGAAAACTTGGTTGATAGAAGGACACAGTTATTGCATGGATGGAGCAAGAACAATGTAGGTGTCTAAAATTCATGCACATAGTACAGTTGAATGCCTGTTGTAGTACAGTTGAACTAAATGTACAAAACTAAAATATTACAAAGCAAACATTAACAACAACACTGAAATAAGAGCGCATGCATTTTATGTACATCTGAACCATAATTTATCTGTCAGTCAGATGCGTATAAAATAATCTACGTATGACCGACAATAATCCAAATCAAGATGATAGGGACATTACGGAGGACTAAATACTCTTGTGCAGTGCATGCTTCATTCATACTTGAAGCTCTCGCGCAGAAAGTCCAAAACCACCCAGTAGAAGTAATATATAATAAATTATGACATGCAGGAAATCCCTAATATGGACAAAGGCATCCCACTGTTGCTGTAGCTAAAAAGGTAATTTCAGGTAGTTTCAAGGTAATAAATATAATAGGCCTATATGAATAATCCAGTGCTAATTGGCATAACATTTAATACATTTTAGAAGCTATTCTGCCTTATTATGTGTTTGTATAAACAATCCTAAAATTGTCATTAGAAAAAGAAAAAAAAAAACGTAGAGAATACAACTTATTGGTTATCATCCAGCAGTTTATTCGATTTATTATCCAAATAAAATACATAAGAAAAAATAAAGCCTATCAATCAGACAAGTGTTTTTTTTTTTTTACATTCTTTCTCCCATGTTAGTTAGAGTCAGAATAAATGTGAATGATATTTAAGATTTTTTATTCATTTATTATTATTATTATTATTATTATTATTATTATTATTAATAACGTTATTATTTACCTTCAAAATAAGAAATTGACAAGAATCAGAATCATAAAAATTCAAACAATGCCCAACCCATACACCATTTAATAAAATTTTCAGTTTTTACACATTTAAGTTTGCACTGATTTAAGTGCTTTATTTTCTTCTAAAGCCTCACTTAACTAAACCCTTCTTAAAATCAACCAGAATCTTATATGTAAATGTACTTTTCAAAATTAGTTATAAAAAAGTTGCTCCTGAGAACAGGGATAGGTAGTATGTTTGATTAACATAGCGTCAAACATGACAGTTGATGAGACTAATATCATGTTTTGCTCCAAAATCACTAAAATAGCATCAGTCTTGTTTGAAACAGTAAGCTTATGTGGTTTCATGTTGTTTCTTATCAGTGAAACAGAAAATATTCTTTATAATAATCTTTACAAGTACTGTCATTTACAGTAGCATTGTATTGCAATTGGGTGTTTATTGTCTTCTGTTTTTTCAGTCAAAGCATCTCTATCTGCATGTTATGCAACTGTAGTGATATCTGATGCATTTGTATGTATAAGGGATTTCCTGCTCTCACTTGTGAAACAGACATTACAGTCCATGAGTGTTAGGATTAGTGTTAACTCTGCTTCATAATGTTCTCATCATCTAATTTTGGGTAAAAATAAAAATAAAAATACTAAAGTGCTTTATAACACAGTAACTTGAGTAGTTTTCCAGCAAACAACTTTTTTACTCTTACTTGAGTCATATTATTTTTCAGTACTTTTACTTGTACTCAAGAAAATTATCCCTTAAGTAGCAATACTTTTACTTAAGTACAATTTCTTAGTACTCTTTCCACCACTACAATCAGCATGCTCTGTAATGAGGGACACATGAATTCAGGCTAGAATTTTCATGAATATCCCATTTTATAATTAAATTAAAGACAAAGCAGCCACCCTGCTATTTGCCTCTGCCAAGCAATTTTTTTTTTGTCAAAATTAAGAGAATAATATTAAGAAAGCCTGAGCCTGTTACACATCAGTCTGTAATTAAAGCATTGCAACTAAGTCCTGATCATTTAAATATTTTAGTTTAAGTATAAACATTAACAACTCTATCTCTGTGTTCTTACACTACACATTGTGAGTCTCCTCATTGCTCAGTCATATGCACCATTTTCTGATGGCAGGAGTGTTTGTTTTGTTACTGCTTGCTCTCTGAGAAAGCTCAGAGTACTTAAAAAGGTAAAAAGCTTCTTGCCATTCATCAGCCATATTAAGGCAAGAACCAAGCCACTGTGTCCCACACAATGTTAGTGGTGTACTTCTGTATAGAAGAGCTCCTGTCTCAAATTCGAACTGAAGAGTCAGTTTGAACCGAAAGTCAGTTAACATCTTGTGAAATGAAAAGCTGAGTGTTTGTAACAAAATAGCATTAAGATGTTTTAATTTAGGTCTTACATTTTAGCTGAATGAATGAATCGTTTTGTTGAGAGAATGATTGATTCAATGATGCATATAAGAAAAACTGTACTTGCATAACTCATATTTAAAATGTGCTTTACTACTTTTTAAATGTTGCACTCTTGCAACCATGTGCAATCTATGTCGATATAAACACTATGAACATTACCATAGGCCTAATTGTAACTTTAGAAAGTATTGCAGGCTATGCTATACAGCTTCCAGACACATTACTGTAGAAGGGTCCACAGAACCTGCCATGAAACAACAGCAGCTGCTGCATGGTTTTTAAGTTGTCTCATAAAAAAGATGCACTAGGCTCATAAACAGTGCTGGACCAGTCTGGTGCCGTCCCTGATCATTCTGACAGCCTTATCTCTCGATTCCCCTCTGTGATGGAATCCAGTCTTTTGTGGGAGGTGTGAATATTCCTTGAGACGTTTATCACCCACATAGAGCTCACACAGAGATCATAACGATAACAAAGTGCATTTCTCAAGAACTCGCAGCTGATAACCATTCCACGGCCTTGACAAGAGGCATGCTTCCTGCTAATTTCTTGTGAGAGTTTTACAGACTAAGTTTGTTACAACGAGATATCCTCTGTCTAGTAGCCAAGATTCATTGTTCCTGGTTATGGTTGCCTGTCAGGATTTAAAAAATCCCTCTGGTAGCACACTTTCCATATCCTAAACCATGCTTTAATTGTGATATCTCAGTCTCCAAAAATCAGCAGGTAAACAATCCCAAACCTTCAGCTTCATCAGTAAAAAATACATAGCCTAAATCAAGTGCACTGCGGGGGAATGAAAAAGAAATCAAAATACACAGTCAATAATAAATAAATCAAAATTTTAAATGCTGACAGGGTCAGATTTATGCATGTGCATTCTAGGCATGTGTCTATTCTCGCTCGTCCAGGGGGGATACACAATAAATATATATATATATATATAATATATAATTATTATATGGGCTATAAACAGTTTCTACTGACCACTTTCATAAACTGCAACAAATCATGGTCTTTGAATTCATTTCATGCCCTTTGATATGATCTATCATAGTGTTTTAAAAAGCAGTCTGTTCCTAAACTCATTATTAGTAATTTATAATTGTGACTAATGATTTGATTTTTGCCTCAAATTAAGATTGACTGCATTTAACAGAACAGTAAAAATGCTTATTTTCTAAATCAGAATTAATTACATTACAAACAAAGTTTCAAAAGGCTGTAATAAGCTTATAAAAGGCATATTCAAAGAGTTGTGTGAGTCTCATCTTCAATAAACAGACAACACAAATGAGTTTTACTGAGTCAATCAGTTGCTTGTGTAGTTCAGTAAATATATATACCATACCAGAAGGTATTAAAATAGCTTATACCAGCTCTCTTGTACCTCATCAACCTTTTTTTGGACAAAATAAATAATATTGCTTTATTTGAGATGAAGAACTTTAACCTGAATCCACAGAGGAAGCAGCTAAAAGCATTGAAAGCCTGAAGATGGAGCAGGCTGCACTTCTGATGCACTGCTTTGTAGTGTTTAAAGATGGAATTATTATTGTTCAAAGTCCCATCATGCACAAATGGAGGTAAACACCATTAAGATTCCATTTAACAATGATCAAAGCCATGTTGACCTCACTCTTATTTTATAGCAGGCTTTTATTAATGAAGTATTATTGACATACTCTGAGTGGCACTTGGTTAAACAGGTCAGACTCTCTTATGCTTTTGTTCTGTTCTTAAGCATGAAACAGAAATTGTGATTGTCTGTTATTCCCTACTGTAAGTGAAATGGCATTTTGAATGAGAAAAAAAAAAACAAAAAAAATTGTAGGACGGGAATTAATTAGATTGTTGTTGTTTGCTAATTACTGCGATCTTGTGTGACTGACAGGTCCCTGAAGGAGAGGAATTATCGTTCAATAAATTCATGGTGACTTTAAATGCTTTATTTGAGGGGTTTGAAGGAAGTACATTAGTATTGTAGGCAAAAGCACTGACTTCTCTGACATTCTTTGAGGATAACAGTTTCTCAGAGAACACCCAAGCAGAAAGATCTTCAGGTCATTAATGGTGGGGAAATAAAGGGTCTTCTCAGCTTTAGATGAGGTCTGCTCAGTGGGACAGTGAACTGTCACTATTGGCAAGTACAGCTCTCCAGCTGTTTTCACAGAGCATCATCTGAGACTGAACGCTCTGCCAAATGCAGGGAGGTCACAGCAGAGTTCAAGGCCATTTTAAAAATATTGTTTGCAGACAGCTTTGCTCTTAAGATGATAATGATGATAAAAGCTATGTTAATGGGAGGGATGGTTTCAAAACCCTTGGTGCATATCTCACCCTGCAGTGTTTGTGTTACAGACATGGATAATACTGCAAATCATTCAGCTTGTAGAAGAGTGCTTTTATGTAAAAACACTGAAACGTTTAGGGTCTAAAATGTGTAAAAACCCTTAGACTTATATTGAAGTACAGATCTGACGGGAGTTGTTTTTACAGTGACTGGAATATCAAAGAAACATATAGATGTGTATTTTATATTTTCTCACAGATAAAATTGTTGGCACCAGATTCAAAAGCTATTTCCTTAAAATAAATATAATACAATAATATTGTTCTTTATACTTTATACTCACTGCAATATATATATATATATATATATATATATATATATATATATATATATATATATATATATATATATATATATATATATATATAATTTATATTTGTATTTATAATTTATTCATGTGATTTGATATTTCAAAGCTGATTAAAAAACACTTTTATTTAGCAAGGATGCTTTTAATTGATAATTGTGATAAAGACATTTATAATGTTATAATAGCAAATCAGAATATTAGAATGATTTCTGAAGGATCATGTGACACAAGTCTGGAGTAATGATGCTGAAATTCAGCTTTGAAATCACAGGAATAAATTACATTTTAAATTATATTGAAACAGAAAGCAGTTATTTTAAATAGAAATATATTTCACAATATTACTGCTTTTGCTGTATTTTGAATCAAATAAATGCATGCTCGATGAGCAGTTTTTAATTCTTTAATAAAAAAAAACATTACAAATTTTACTGTACAAAAACAAAAAGACTGGTAGTGTATGCTTGAGAAAATACTATTTCAGTCTTTTTGCTTAAATTATTATAATCTTTTTTCTATTTCAGGAGTCTTGAACTTGGTAACCCCACCACCTGAAATCGAATTTGTCCAAAATATTGTTTCTAAAAAATTTACCATGAACATAGAAAATCTTATGATTTTTATTATTATTGAACTTGGTGCCAAAACTTGGCCAAGCAATAATATATATATATGTGTGTGTGTGTGTGTGTGTGTGTGCATATATATATATATATATATATATATATATATATATATATATATATATATATATATATATATATATATATATATATATATATATATATATATATATATATATATTGTTACGAGTTCCATTATCAAAGTGATTAGGTGCCTAAAAAAAAAACACATATTTAAGGTAATGTCTTTGTTACATAAACTCAGCTGAACTGTCCTAAAAGTATGAATTATCCTATATCTATATGAAATATATATTCATATATATGCAATAATCATAACTGTAAATGTCCCAAGAACAGCTTGAGTCCAGACAGACTGTAGCTCAACATGCACAAACACTCCTCTCTTAGAGGCCAGCAAGAGGAAAGAGTGAAATTTACAGAGAGAAAGTCATGTGATGGAAAGTGATGGATTTAGTTAATTAAAGTGAAAGAATGTGAGAAAAAATGGGGATGATTGAGCAACCAACCTCATTAGAGCGTGAGACTGAAGTAGGACAGTATACAGCTTTGATGCAAATGAAGCAGAAAGAGTTGTGTAAACAGAAAGACTGACCATCTGAATGCCCACATTCATATCGCTGAAGCGACCATTAAGTCACAATAGATTTGCTTTCTGTTTTTGTGCTTCATAATCTACACACAATTTCATGCAAAACAGCCACTGAACACCAAACTAGTACAATCATCTTGTGTTCATGTGCAAATGTTTTTCTCCTATCAGAGAGACATATAGTTCAGAGTACAAAATGCTATGTAATATAATATAGCCAGCCATGCGGAAATTATTTCCAGGATCTTCCAGTGAAAATGACAGAATTCTCCAATTACTGAATCTGCTTAAACTCCACCCCTTCAATCTCCGCCCCTACATTCATCTGCCTCCATCTTGACATTCAATCAACAACCGATGCAAAACCCCTCATAATTCCCTGCCTCACATTTTTCGTCGTGACTTTAACTATCTGAGTCTGGAATACTTATTTTTTTAAATGTAAATTCTACTAAAAATATCTATTTCAAAAAGTAACAGCTTTAAAGAACCAGTCATGGTTTCCTTCAGCTTCCATCAGAATTATTAACTGTAATCCTGCTAAGCAAATAAATCCATACAGTGTTTGAGCTGGAAGGGGAAAAAACAGAGAGTCTAGATTTGTTATATACCTGAACTCCGTAAATATGCATTATTCCTTTATGACAGAACTGAATCATCCATGCCTGTTTTCCCCCTGAAATAGTCTATAGTAAATAGACCTAGGTTTTATGAGGATGCTTCAGACAGTAATGGTATTGAAGAGACGTGCCATCCAGCACAGCCACAGTGAATTCTGGGCAAGCAACCCACTGGGGCTCTTGTGTGGCACACAAATGAATGAACTGGCAAGACATTTTGTCAGGGCCTTTCTTTCAAAGAGCTGTCAAAGCCCATTGATGTGATGCCTCTGAAACCCATTGGGTCGAGCAATGTCTCACCTCAGCCTTCTGTGCAGGTAAGGAACGTGTGTCTGTCTGCTGTTCAGGAGTAAACAATATGCCTGCTTTCAACATTATCATGGGTTATATTATTCTTGCTGCTTCTCCAATATCACATCACATCAGGTCTCATTTTGATCATTTGTTGCCCTTGGTTACAACAAAAGACATTGCATTGAATAATACTGTATGCAGAGAAGTGATTCAGTCTGGTAGAATGGTGTTTTTAATGCCATGTTAGAAGTTTGAGAAATAGAAATATTAAAGTTAGTTAATTTGTTGGTGGGCATAACCAGTCATCTCTTTTTTTTTTAAAGATTTTTTAAGTTTTTCATATTACACAGCCCTGTTTCCTGCAGTGGAAGCAAAAACAACACAACATGTGTAGTCTGATTCATGAGCAAATGACTCCTATAAATCAGTTTCTTTAATCATGAACAACATCATGAGCAACAACGTTCGTAGTACAGGAAGAAGGAGACAGGAACCAGCGAACATTCAAATCAAACTTTAATAACCAAATAAACACAAAACTGCGCCTCAAACTAAACCACAAAATAAAACCCAGGCCTGGTCGTCTCTCGTCCTTCAATGTCGTAACTCCTCTTTTTATCCTTCCGGAGCTCCTCTGTGGGACTCGAGGCCGGTGAGTGGCGCAGGTTTTGCCCATTTCCAATTACTCCACGCCCCACTCGTCACAATAAATTGCAGAAAAAGATAGCTAATAACAGGAAACCGAGGCTACTATTCACACAGACTCACCAAAACAGGACAATAGAAGATTGGAAACTCGTTGCCTGGTCTGATGAGTCTCGATTCCTGCTGCGACATTCAGATGGTAGTCAGAATTTGGCGTAAAGAACATGAAAGCATGAATCCATCCTGCCTCTTCTCAACATTTCAGGCTGCTGGTGTAATGGTGTAAAGGCATATTTTCTTTGCACACTTTGGGCTCCTTAGTACCAACTGAGCATCATTTAAACGTCACAGCCTACCTGAGTATTGTTGCTGACAATGTCCATCCCTTTATGACTACAGTGTACCCATCTTCTGATGGCTACTTCCAGCAGGAAAATGCACGTCACAAAGCTCAAATCATCTCAGACTGGTTTCTTGAACATGACAAGGAGTTAACGTTACTCAAATGGCCCCCACAGTCACCAGATCTCAATCCAATAGAGCAGCTTTGGGATGAGGTGGAATAGGAGATTTGCATCATGGGTGTGCAGCCGACAAATCTGCAGAAACTGCGTGATGCTATCATGTCAATATGAACCAAAATCTCTGAGGAATGTTTCCAACACCTTGTTGAATCTATGCCATGAAAAATAAAGGCATTTCTGAAGGCAAAAGGGGGTCCAACCAGGTACTAGTGGCCAGTGTGTGTAGATCCCTTTCTAGGGAACTTCGAACTGTGTCCTCTAGGGTTTCAGACATTTTCGTTCAGACGAGTAAAAAAAGAGGGTAAGCCATCTGCTTCCTGTGGTTTAAGACCCACCGCTGCTGAGGTATGGAGGAGAATGACTTTGTGGGGATCATAGGTGGATCTGGCCGACGAGTTTAAAGAGAGGCTTTCCCACTCACGCTCATTGGCCGTGGACGAGAGAGAGCTGCTGGAGGATGATGTTATTCCTCTAACATTGACTGATCCAGGGGCCAGTGCTCTGCTGGGTTCGGCCCAGGAAGAGCAGGAGATGTCTGAGAACTCAATCTAGTAACTGGTCACCAGGATATCCCCTCTCGCTGAATCATCGAGCAGGAAGTATAGGTGGAATTTGTGAGAACCTTCTTGTGTAATGCTGTCTCAGGCAGCGCTCCCCTCACCTAAGAGGGTTGTATTTGAGCTTGCCTCTCCCGTTCGGTTCAGTATCTCTGGGTAGCTGTAATCAGATGCTTGCACGCTAAACCAACATTAGTGGTAAGTGTGCACGCTGAGCACTTTGCACACTTTCTAAAATCCACATAAGTGTTAAGTATGTACACATGCGTATTAGCTTCGTTCCCTTTTTCTGAGTTGGTAAGACCCTGGTACCTTGGGCTCCACTCAACCAGTGTGTCTGTTAACAGACTTCGAAGCATTGCTCCCCTCAGGATTGAGGGTTTTTGTGAGCATGGTGCTTCCTGTCGAGTGCTCCCATAGTTCTGGTCTGCACTCCCCTTAGCATGGTGGCGTGGGTAAAATGTTCCCCATAGTAACCCCTAGAGGACGCAGTTCAAAGTTCCCTTGAAAGGAAACTTCTCAGGTAACCTATGTTACCATGGCTCCCTGAGTAGGTAACGAGACATTGCGTCCTCTAGGTTTCTTGCAATGCTCCAGATGCAAGCTTCAGAAGAAGAAGTGGATGACGTGTTCTCCCGGCACCTATTTATGCTATAGTCGCACCAGTAGCACCAGTAGCAAGAACGTGTTGTTGGTGTTTTCAATGTATGCCTCAGACATGGGTCACAACGTGGCATTCCCCATAGTGATACCTAGAGGACGCAGTGTCTTGTTCCCTACTCAGGGAACCATGGTCACATAAGTAACCTGAGACGTTTTTATTAATAATTTGAATAGTTTCTTGTTTATATATTTTCTGTTTTCATTTTAAATTTAAAATGTTTGTCATTTTTAGTTGTTTTCAGTGTTTATTTATATTAATTATTCTTTTCATTTTTTAGTTTCTTTTTTATTCATTTAAATATTTTTATTAATTTTAGTTTCAGTTTTAGTTAGCTATATTAACACTGGTTCTTATCTCTATGAATGTCTGAAGTAAAACAGCTGTACACATTTTTTTGAAAATGTATGATTACTAAAACAGTTCTAATATAGTTCAACAACAAATGCAAACAGAAACTAGATTTGCATTTACTGCCTGTACAATACATTATTGTGCTAAAAAAAGAATACCCATGAAATTCATGTAAATCATGAAAATGTTTATCATATGCAAATGTCATGAAAAGCAGACAGCATAACATTGTTTTATTTTAGTTTGGTGCGTTTTATCTCGGGGACTGCATGTACAGGAAGTTTTCACAGCTGCTATATCATTTACTGGAATATTTCTGTGAAGTAATGCCAGGATGAACAAGGAACTGACTATTACTATTAAAGCATAGAAAGCTGATTGTCTCTTTTTGGTCAGTATTAACTAATGATACAAAACTGCTGAAGCAAAATAAGCCTTGACTAAATCACTGAATTAGTTGTGCATCAGACACGTCTGTCCAGAACAGAAAGAAAAAAGAAAAGTCGTCCATAATAAATAAAAAAAATATTTAGTTACCAGGTTATTAGAAATGTACTATTTGTTGTATTCATGTGGGTTTCATGTACTTTAACTTTGAAAAATATTTCAACTATATTTAAAAAATAATTTACATTTTTAATGTCATGTAGTGTAACCATTAAGTAAAAATAACATTTTCCTTACAACTTCATTTCGAAAGCACCCATTATTGTCAAAATAGTCCATCTGCCATTAGTGGTTCAATCGTAACATTATGAAGCAATGAGAATACTTTTTGTTCAAGAAGAACATTTTTCTCCTCTGTTTCTCTCCACATCACTGTAGTGCCATTTTGGAGTTTATGAGCTTAATGCAGGCAGCGTACGCTCTTCTACAGTTATGTGGAGAGAAACAGAGGAGAGGATTTGATTAAATAAAAGTGATTTAACTTACTTGGTTGTCTATGGGACAGTCACAAGCCTCCCTGTTTTTATCAAAAATATCTCAAATTGTCTTCCGAAGACGAACAAAGCTTTTACAGGTCAGTTATAGGGTTGGAAATCATTATAAATTTTATAAACGGTTCTGGTTTTGATTTTGGTTCCATCAAAATCATTAAACAACTAAAAAAAAAATGCACAATACTCAACTACTCAATGCTCAGTACTGTTTATTACATCAACTTAATTTAAAGATTGACAATGTCAAAATTCAGCATATAGTGAAAATAATCCCTTGAGGGCTAAGGCATCTGTGGAGTGCACGTCACTGGAAACAATGTGCTCAGTGATTAAAGAGGCAGGGCGGCGTTTCTGTTATTTGGTTTGTGACATCCTTTACAGTAAACACTAAATCATAAAAACACCTGCACAAGGCTGCTCACATCGCCTGGTCACGTGTTGCACCAGAACCGGAACTGAAACGTAGAAATTGCTCAAGGTTCGGGTTCTTTTAAAAAAACTAAACATTCTTATTCAGAACTGGTTCTCGGTTCCCAACCTTAGTTAGAAACAACATGGGGGTAAGTGATTAATGACAAAAAAAAATATTTTGGGGTGGAGTATCCCTTTAAGCTTTTATCCAAGTCTTGTGCATTTAAGCTATACATTTTATCATTAGGTGAGTTCAGTGGGAATTTAACCCATTATCTGGGGTGCTAACACTATGTAAATTGAGAGAGTGCTTGTATTATTCAACATGACACTTAATTTATTTATTCTTTGTTATACTCACTGGCAAATATAAAGCAGGATGTAGATAGCAAAGTTTGCTTTGCTATGATATACTGTGCACAAATGAATGCATAAGGCATAAACTTAGTAGCAAGTTCTAAAGAGGCCTACTAATCCATCATTAAATGTCAAAGTCTTACCATTTGTCAAAGTAAAACCATTGCTTGCTGAATGTGTAAAAGTCAGCAACATATTTTTTTTCTAAGACACCCCAAACATGAAATTGTGAATCATGAATAGCTGGCAGAATGTTAATAAGACTGACAGTAATGTCCTCAGGAGAATCATCTTTAATGGATTTCATTTCAGACGGAAAAAGCCATTATATCTAAAAATTTAAAAATGTCATCTTCTGTGTGCACTATAGTAACACATTTCCCATGAACACAAGAGCTGACCAGGGTGGAGACAGAGTACTGTTTTGTCTCACACTTCTATCCTGGGAGTTAAGTTTATTTAAAATAATTGATACGTGAATAGAAGGCATCTCCTCTCATTCCCATCTAACTTCCGCTGCCGTCTCAGAGGACATACAACATTCAAGTCAATCCCTTGTGTATAGCTTTAGTCTGATTTGAATTATAATGAAAATACAGACCAGACATTAACATTTTAGACAGGCTTTTGCCTGAAATTATAAAGGCTGTGTCATCTATAATAAAAAGGCGGCCAAATATGAAAGATTAAGTGAATATTTGATTTAAATGTATGGTCAGTAGCCTAAAGGCGGGCGTACACGGTGCGATTTTTGCTGTCGTACGAGTTCGCATGCGATTTTTTTCAATCGTGTGGAAATCGCGTATTCTCGTATGGTCGCGGCTCGTATCATTTGCCATGAATTACGAGCCGAGCAGAGTGGCTTACGAGCACTTCCCGACCTCCCGATCATTTTTTCTAGCAACGTGTTCCAATGCCTTTTCAGTTCTCTCTCTCTCTCCCTCTCTCGCTCACACACGCATGCGTAGTTTACAGAGACTCTCCATAAACGTAACGGTATTATATACTGTATATCCCCATACACTACCACTATCCATCACGAAAAATGCATGTTTAAAATTTCTATTAAACACCGTATAGTATTTTTAAAGCCATTTGGTTTACGAGGGCACAGGAATTGTCCTCACAAACCATGTTTACATTTTAATACCCATTTCAGATATTTATAAACCATATACAAGAACACACACACAGGGTAACAAGCGTCCCGGTTTCCTATTGTTGAAAAATAACCTGTACGTGTAGGAAACAGTCACGGCTTGTATCAATATTTTATATGCAGTTATGAGAGAGGGAGCGCAGTTATATTAGGCGCGTTCCACTTGAAGCAGCGCTGCACAGAATGATCACCTGTATGACATTAAAGTACCGAGAGCGATTCGAATGCATTGGATATGTGTGCTCTCTTATCGCTCTCGCGGTACTTTAATGTCATACAGTGATCCTTCTGTGCGTGCAGCGGTGCTTCAAGTCGAACGCGTCTATCAATTTCGTGCGATTGCTTCTGGAATTCGCATGTTGTAAAATCGTGTCGTATATCATCTCGTCCGTACGATTTTCAGATAAACTCACTCGTGCCGTGTGCGTGGACATACGATCTTCCGACCATCCGAATTCGCACCGTGTACGCCCGCCTTAAGGAACACAAAAACTTTAAAGCTCAATATCTCAAAACTACTCAGAGCGCAGATAGAACCTTATAATTCCAAGGGGACGACCTGCTTTTGTTGGCTTCTAGATTTTACCAGTTTGATTGAATGCTTTCCTTTTATTCTAGTTTTAAAATGTTTGAGCCTATTATTTTTTCTGTTCTATGCACATTATATTACACTTTTTAAATTTGCATAGTTTTTTCCCTGCTATCTGCGATCCTAACAGATTAATTTCTGGGTCGCAACCCACTATTTGACAGTTGCTTGACCTTTTCTTGCTTTATCATTCAGTGATACATTATAGAGAATATGTCCATCTTTGCTGTTTTGAAGCAGCCAGAGGGATTCAGTCTCTTCATTAATAGTCATATAAATCAGTCCTTCCTCTCATCCTATAATTAATATACATGGATGGAAATGTCAGTTTCAGACTTTCAATAGGTCTGGCACCACTGAAGATGTTTATTATGATGCATGGTTTCCCATCTGACAGATGACTGGTTGAGCCTGGGTTGTCTCCAGAACATGTCCATCGGGAAATGACTTATCATTTCATGCAAGGGAACACATGGGATTGATTGCTTTTGTTGCTAGAATGCCGAGTTGCAATGTTAATGAAAGCAGTCTTCTAAAACAATACACTATTGCCTGCTTTGCAAATACAATAAAATAATGTTCAAGCCAATTACCCTTAGCCTGTAGTCATCTAGAGTTTTCATGTGAGATGACAACTACAATCAATATCATTCAGTTGTGCCAACGTAAGTGACTGTGTGATTTGTATGTTAACATGTTGTACTTGACTTTCGATGGTTTTGGCGCCATTTTAGATATATTTCATCAAGCTTAAGTGTAAATAAACAGTAGATATTTCAATGTGCAAGGAGAACAGCATCATATGGTACTGTACAAGTTTGTTCCAGAGATCTCATCTGTGCCTGACTCTGTTTTTGGGCAGAACTTTTCACACCTCACACTTTGGAATCCATTATTTTTTGTTATTAATACCGTACAAATGGTCAATAACCCACCCATAGATATATGCTGTTATACACTCACCTAAAGGATTATTAGGAACACCAGACTAATACTGTGTTTGACCCCCTTTCACCTTCAGAACTGCCCTTAATTCTACGTGGTACTGATTCAACAAGGTGCTGAAAGCATTCTTTAGAGATGTTGGCCCATATTGATAGGACAGCATCTTGCAGTTGATGGAGATTTGTGGGATGCACATCCAAGGCACGAAGCTCCCGTTCCACCACATCCCAAAGATGCTCTATTGGGTTGTGATCTGGTGTCTGTGGGGGCCACTTTAGTACAGTGAACTCATTGTCATGTTCAAGAAACCAATTTGAAATGATTCGAGCTTTGTGACATGGTGCATTATCCTGCTGGAAGTAGACATCAGAGGATGGGAAACAATGAATGGATCATCAGAAACAATGGTCAGGTAGTCCGTGGCATTTAAATCATGCCCAATTGGCACTAAGGGGCCTAAAGTGTGCCAAGAAAACATCCCCCACACCATTACACCACCACCAGCCTGCACAGTGTTAACAAGGCATGATGGATCCATGTTCTCATTCTGTTTACGCCAAATTCTGACTCTACCATTTCTGACTCTAACATTTTTCCAGTCTACAACTGTCCAATTTTGGTGAACTTGTGCAAATTGTAGCCTCTTTTTCCTATTTGTAGTGGAGATGAGTGGTACCACAAATGCTTTGCTGAATACCTCGGTTGGAACGAGTGGTTATTTGAGTCAAAGTTGCTCTTCTATCAGCTTGAATCAGTCGGCCTATTCTCCTCTGACCTCTAGCATCAACAAGGCATTTTCTCCCACAGGACTGACGCATACTGGATGTTTTTCCCTTTTCACACCATTCTTTGTAAACCCTAGAAATGCTTGTGCGTGAAAATCCCAGTAATTGAGCAGATTGTGAAATAGTCAGACCGGCCCGTCTGGCACCAACAACCATGACATGCTCAAAATTGCTTAAATAACCTTTCTTTCCCATTCTGACATTCAGTTTGGAGTTCAGGAGATTGTCTTGACCAGGACCACACCCATAAATACATTGAAGCAACTGCCATGTGATTGGTCCATTAGACAATTGCATTAATGAGAAATTGAACAGGTGTTCCTAATAATCCTTTAGGTGAGTGTATATAATGCATATTTTATTTCATGGCTGCGTTGATGGTACATTAAAAGCTCTCTTTAAATGAAAAGTGCAACAGGGAAATAAATAAAGCATTTTTAAACAATGTAAATTATGTTGCCAGAGAGTTTTGGATCTGAGCAAATGGGCCTCCAACTTCACTGAAGTTTTACAGACCACAGCTGGCAACCTGCTTCAAACAAACTTCACATTTCAGTGATTTATCAAAACAAAAGGCACTGCACATGTCTAGACATATATGTATATTACCACCTTAACCCTTTATGGTGTTAGTTTTATTTCATACTAAGTATAGTTCAAATCTATTGACATATTTACGGACATGTCATTTGAGACTTACTGATATAAATATTATAATTAAACTGTATTTGGAGTAGTACTTGTACAGTGGACAATTGTGCACAATTTATTAACCTAATTCTGCGTTCCAGACAGACAACTTGGATATAATAACTGTAATACAATACAATATTATATTACAATATAGTGTATAATATTATACTTTACATAATAATATATTATATACTTTATATACAGTATAGAGAGAGAGAGAGAGAGAGAGAGAGAGAGAGAGAGAGAGAGAGACGTTATTTCCAGATCCAGTAAATAGCTGGATTTCGTGCACTTCAGCAAGTCAATGATAAGTTAATTTCTTAATTTTCATTACCAACATTCAAAAATATTAAATCAAATAATAAAATCTGTAAAATAGAAGATGTATTCTCTGGACTAGCATCATGAATGCATGAGTTTTTTTGTGTGCAGAGTGAAGCAACGTTAAAATTCAGAAAATTTGCAACAGTTTCTCAGCAGCTAACAATTCTGAAGGCTGCTATTATAAATTTTGCAATGTGAAATGGTTTAGAAATGTAGTAATTTCATAGAGGACGCATTACATCTGAAATAGAAAATAAGCATAATGTGCAACATATCCAATTTCATGTCCCCATCTTTTTGTGATGACTTATAAAGCTGTCATTACCTGTCCGTATTCTATGTGTGTGTCACAGTTGGCGTGCCATCTAAATATGTGCAGGCCATTAGCTGCATCCTGTGTGGAGAATAACAAACAGTGACAAACAAGACCTCTCCACATCATCACTCAGCGGGTCAATGCATTCAGACCTCCACTGCATTCAGTGGTGAAAATCGATCAGTAGAGAGATATTAAAGCAATTAGTTAAAAAAGGCTTAAATATTGCAAGGATCTAAATGTGTAGTTAGTTCAACTCTAAATTCTGTCATTATTTTCTTAACCTCATGTAATTTTAAGCCTGTAAGGTTTCCTTTTGTGAAACACAGAAGGGGGTCACTATTTTCCATGCAATTGGACTGATATAATACGAATTTCCTAAATTTCAGATCATTTAGGCCTGACAGCTCCAGTGCCCATTTACTTTATCTTAAATAAAACTGGCTTTATTATTCAGTGTAATTCAACTATAATTCATTCTGTCTTCCATGAAAAAAAAAAAAAAAAAGATTCAAATGAGGAATCAAATGAGGGTGAGGTGAATGAGGTGAGTAAAACTTCTGTTTGATCCTGTTTTCTGTTTCATTTAAACATACAGGCTTATCTCGACCTCACAATTTCAAAACTCTTTCCCTATGATTTATCACCAACAAACATGAGGGTGATAAATGATGAATGAAATGAACACAGATTCTTCTGTCTCTCAGCATTCATCTCGTATGGGAGCTCAGAGGATAATGCAGGAAAATCTGACCAGCCACGCTTGTTGTGGGAAATGTGACTCTAGAAAAGGTCTAAAGTGAACTGCCACTAGCTGCCTTTATTAAACAGAGGCAGTTCAGTGTGTGATTTGGATCTCTTGGCCTGATAGGATGATGTGAGATAACCATCAGTCCAAGCAGTCCATCCAAGCAAACACTGAAACAAAAAGATTCTTGCTGAGATCTATTTAGTCTGCAGGACATTTACTGAATTCTTTACATTTACACATAACATTTATTCAGCTGACAGAAATACATCTCAGACTCTTATTGCATGGTTGGTGTGGCTCACAGTTAATTTATAAATATATATATTTGTATTTATTTATTTTTATTATTTATAAAACAGATCTATTTCTAATGAGAGAAATGCCACCTTTGAGAATTTAAAGAATTTACTCTGTTAATGGGGAGTGTTGAACTAAAAATGAAAAATATGTTATTATTTTCTTAAATTCTGTAATTTCAAACCTGTATGACTTTCATTCGTTGAATACAAAAGGTAATGCATTAAGAATATTCTGGTTCTTCTTGTTAATATAATGAAAGCAAATAAGGACTGAGCTTATCAAACTTTAAGGCACAATAACAGCATCAAAAAAGTGATCACATAACTTGTGCACTATATTTCATAACTTCTAAAGCCATCAGCTTTACTTAAATGGGGAGTCATCTCATTTATCATCAGTAAAATATGGAGTGCCACAAGGATCCGTCCTAGGTCCCCTTCTATTTTCAATATACATGTTGCCCCTTGGTAATATTATTAGAAAATATTGAATTAGCTTCCACTGTTATGCTGATGATACTCAGCTATATATCTCAACGAGACCAGATGAAACTTCCCAATTATCTAAGCTAACAGAGTGTGTTAAAAATGTAAAAGATTGGATGACCAATAATTTTCTCCAATTAAATTCGGATAAGACAGATATATTAATTATTGGACCAAAAAACACTACACAGAATCTTGTAGATTACAATCTACAACTAGAAGGATGTACTGTTACTTCCTCTACAGTCAGAAATCTGGGTGTAATATTAGACAGCAATTTTTCTTTTGAAAATCATATTTCCCATGTTACAAAAACGGCATTCTTCCATCTTAGAAACATTGCCAAGCTAAGAAACATGTTATCTGTTTCTGATGCAGAAAAGCTAGTTCATGCATTCATGACCTCTAGACTGGACTATTGTAATGCACTGCTAGGTGGTTGTCCTGCTTCATCAATAAACAAGCTACAGGTAGTCCAAAATGCAGCAGCTAGAGTCCTTACCAGGTCAAGAAAGTATGATCATATTACACCAATCCTACAGTCTCTGCACTGGCTACCTATTAAGTTCCGTATCAGTTACAAATTATCATTACTTACCTATAAGGCCCTAAATGGTTTAGCTCCTGCGTACCTAACTAGTCTTCTACCACGCTACAACCCATCACACTCCGCTGGACTTTTGGTAGTTCCTAGGAGAGCAAAGTCCACTAAGGGAGGTAGAGCTTTCTCACATTTGGCTCCCAAAAGCTCTAGTCTGGATCCAGAACACCTGAGAAGAGATGATGCTGACCCTCAGAGGACCCCAGAGGATGCTAACCCTGGATCAACAAACAGAACTAACAAATATTGCTACAAGTGTGACTGCATCATATAATAATTATTAATTAATAATGTTAATAATGTTCATCGTCTGGCTAACTACGTCTTGTATAAATATTTCTAAAAATCCTGTCAAACGTTCACAAACTGACAGTCACCACCATAAGTTACTACTAAATATTGTAGAAACATAATTTTCTGTAAAGTTGCTTTGTAACGATTTGTATTGTAAAAAGCGCTATACAAATAAACTTGAATTGAATTGAATTGATAGGACCCTTAGGGTCTGAAAAGTTTTAGAGTCAAGAGTCAAGAGGCATTTATTTGTCATTTACATAGTTAACACTGGGGAAAACTGGGTATTGAGTTGCTTGTGACGAGGCATTTCAATGCCCAGTTTTGTGTATCCATTCAAGCCCTCCTAATTTAATATTGTTTGCTAAAGCTGATAATTAATTTCAGACTGAGCTCTAACCTAAGCTCTATATGTCATTAGACCCCTATCTACTCAAATATAACTTAACTTATCAGTTTTTTTTATTTTTTATTATGCAAGGGAAAATGTATTCTTTACAGAGTAATGTTTCAAGCACAGAATTTGTACTTCATCCAGCACTTAAGGATATTGGTGAATGTCGCTTGATGCAATAAAACACATCAGAGTGAATGTATATAGCCAGCTCATCAGCAAATGAAATAAGGGGACAGAGCCATATTGAATAAAAGAACAGATGCCCACTGGCAGACTCGAACACTGCACATATTTGAAATTTCATCTGTATTCCACTTGCGATTTATGTGCCAGAGAGATGCGTAATGTCTGAGACTCTATAAGTTGTCAGAAATCAGAATCCCTATTCTTTTATTCTTCAAATTCGGTGTTCAAGCGTTTTGAGATACCACTCTCTGCATGAGGCCTGAACACCAGAACACCACGGGTGCTGAATTGTTTTCTTTCACATCCTTTTCTGTTTGTTTAAACAACTGCAATGTGTATTTGTTGGTTCAGGTGCAGGGGGAACTTTGACAAGAACTTCACAAAGGAGAGCATGGTTCAATGTTGATGTCTGTGAGACATGGCTCTCTACATGTGCACTGAACACAGCATGCGAGTAACCAGCTACTCAGTAGAGCTTTTCCGCGTTGTGTGTTTGAATGCTTTAAACTCTTTTGAATGTTTAAATTGGCAAGAGGCAAGGCTTAAAAACGTGAAAATGATAAGCTTTCATGACTACACGCAGCAGTGGCCTGTCAACTGTCCTGATTGTCTTTTTAGGATGGCCTTAGCCAGACGGTTGAGATTGCTGGGGAGCCTACCCCTCAGCCATGGGCCCCTATAATCACCTTTCACCCCACTAGTGACGGCCCTGCAGGAGACAGCCAAACCCTCAGCACACTCTTAATCCTCAGCCCAAAGGAGGAGGCTGAGGAAAAGGAAACAATCCTCTTCTGCTACAGCCCCTGAGTACAGCCCACTGATGGCTCCAACCACTGAGTCCGCTCCAATGTCGGTTCCAGCCCGAGTCTGCTCTAAAGCCTGCTTCTTCCTGTGAGTTCTCTCTATTCCAGTCCATTAGTCTATCCGAGAATTAACTCCAGACCACAAGTCCTCTCCTGAGTCTACTGTAACCCCTCAGTCAGTTCAAGAGCCCGCTCATGCTCTAGAGTTCAATAACAAGTCAGCTCAAGAGTTCAGTCTAGAGACAGACAAAATCAGCTCTTTTCCCCGAGCACAGCCAGGAGTCCTGTCACTTCTCCAAACTCAGTGAAGAGTCTACTCACTACTCCGATCTCAGCTGGGACTTTACTCAATTCACTAAACTGTTTCCTGAGCTTAACACTCTGCCAGGTCTTGTCCAGGAGCTAAACCTAGAGTCCAATTATTTCCCAGAGCTCTCCCCAGTGTCCAAAGAGTGCAGCCTTGAGTCAGCAGGTATAAGCTATTGGGTATGTTTGGTTGGCACACACCATTTCCGCAAGTTGCCTATACTATCCTAAAGCTTTTCTGTCATGCCCATATCTACCTTTTCACCTGCCTGTAACTGCCTCCAGGATGCCCTCTGACTCTCCCAGGATGAAATCTGTTGCACAAAGTCATGCCTTCCGGAAGGAGGAAGTACTGTCAGGATCATCAGTCACCTTGTCTGTCACCTCTGCACACTACATCTCCCACAATACCCCTTGGCTTTCACCTGCACACACTTCACAATCACCACACCTGTCTGCCATGATCCTCATCAACTCTTCAAAAAGCCAGCACCTCACACACAGGCCTTGTCTGGTCTCATCTGTGGGCATGGGTTCCCATCACACCTTGGCTCTTCCCTCCAGCTGCACTACCATGGAGCACAGTCCTGGCTGTAGCCTGTGTTTCAATCTGTCCTCTCCTGTTCATGTTGCTTCCCTGGCTCTCCACCATCATCACCTCCCTGGATTTTCTGTTCATTCCTCCTAGTCATCCGTCTCCCTCCAAAGCCTCCTCCAGTAGCCCTCTGCCTTTTTGTGTCATCCCTTAACCACTCCCTCATCCTCTGTCTCCTTGTCATCACAGCCCTCCTTAACCGCACTAAGTTACCGCTGCATTTTCCCCCATCTTCTCGGTCGCCACTCTCTATGTAAGAAACAGCCAGGCACACGACACATAGTAGATGGAATCCGACTACGAATAGGGGATTAGAAGATCCACGTCCACATTTGTCGCAGCCCATACAAATGGAATCAATAGACAAAGACTAGAAGTCAAGCAGAAACTGATGATCATATGTAATTGATGCTAACACATTATGCACTGATAGGCACTTAACAAGAATCAAAGTTAAGACAAACAAACTAAACGTTGCAGAGACAGAAGATGATGGCAAACCGGCAAACACAGTGACGCCATTTTGGATCATCAATGAACCCTAACTTGACACTATTTATATATATTTTTTTCTTTCTTGAAAATATAAAGATTCTTCCATGACCATGGCAACATACACACAAAGAGTAAATGTTTATGAATGTAGGACGTTTAATCTAGAACATTATTTTTCTTTAATTATAGACACTCTGATTTTACCTTGATCTTGGTATTTAACCTGCAAAGTTCCTTTAAATTCCTCTGAACAAGTATTGTTGCCATGTTCTCTGATGTTATTTACTATTGGTAGACATTGGTATGACTCATACATTTAAATGTTTTACAGTAATAATGAGTTATTCCAAGCAATTTTAACTGAGTTCAAAGTCCAGTGTACTATCCAACCTGAAGCTTACAGCCTGAATTCCCAGACATAAATGTGTTGCATGTGTCATCTGAGTACTGCTTTAGTTTTATATCTGGAATGTATTATGTCCCGCTAAAAGATAAAGTAATTGCAATAGTAGCGCTCAGTAAGAGTGGGTGAAATGCGGCAATACATGGAATCCCATTTATCAGGAGCATCTGTTAGCTTAGTTGTTATGTAGCTCCAATCCTGTGTGGCCACCGACCATACACATTGCAGTAGTGTAAAGTTCTCTTGGTTCGTCCAGGGATTTAAAATGATTTTAATTGGAGAAAAGGGTACATAAAGTGACTGCACTGCTGCTATGTTTTGTTTTTGTTTCGTTGCAGTTTTAATAGTTTTGTCAAATCACCTTGGTCTGCTTTGTTTTATTTGAGTTAGAATGACTGGCACAAGATTGTGCTGGTCAGCGCGTGAGTTAGCTGGCTGGCTAAATTTATGTAATCTGGCCGTGTAACTTTTGGATACTTTGTTTCCCTCCTTTGTGCCAGTGTTTGTAGTATTTTGTGTTTAAATTATCATTGAATTGACTTGATTTGTATGTGCTTTATGGTTTGTTTCCGTCTTGTGTTTGTGTGTGGATCTTTAAGTCTTTAAACTGGAACGGGTTGCCCATGGTATCCTGTACTTGTGTGTCTACATGGAGTGCTGTGCTTAACATTTTTGCTTTTGCTTTCACAGGTGTGTTGTGGGTATTGAGTGTGGGGTAGACCTCTGAGGGTTTCTGCTAGCCTCCTTCCTCTTTTGTTTTATCTTATTATATGTTTCTTATGTTGTTTGTGCTGTGATTTCTGAGACCTTGTGTGAAATTGTATTGATTGACTTGTTCTATTTAAAAAATGATATGCTTGAATAAAAATGATTTATCTATATATCTACATCTCTATTCTCACCCTGCATTTGGCAATGAACCTGTGTGCCCTTACATAGGGATGTTATGTATGTCCTGATGTAAGGGATCTGTTTCTTTTGTTACTGGTAACTCCCTCTACCTGTCCACCCCTTGCCACAGTAGCAAATGGTGATGAAACACCCTAATAAAGAAAAGGTGCTTACATTTCTTTTGTCCAACCCCTGTATCTTAAACCCCTTTACACTTCAAAGGGTCGGTCACAAAGCTCTTCCTGATTTAAAGCCTTTTATGCTGTGGACTGATAACAGCTTTCTTTTGTAAAAAGCAGTGATGACATAATTTAATGGCATTAAATTGCTGCCCTGGTGAGTGCTGAATAAAAACATGCCTAATTATGTTGTTCTACAAAAGCCAACAAAATTGATCTTTCCTCTACATTTTTATTTTTATATATTTTCAATTTAGATTTGAAACCTTCTCTCTGACTCTTAATTTTCATTTGTAATTTTTAATCTATTTATTTATTTATTTATTTTAAATTTTTTTGGCTGCTGTGTCTCTAAAACTCCATTTAATTCAATAATCCATTCCATTTAATATATGTGAAGACAGAGAGGCTCTGCTTATTATGGCCCATTACAGCAGCCCATTTGGAAAGGAGAATATGTAAATTCCTGGAACAAAGTCTCAAATTGCACACCATCTATCAAAATAGCACACATGAAATGTACAGTAGCCACTCTAGAAAAACAATGAATGACGTCAGGCAAATACAAAACACAATATCTGCCCTTTCTCTGGTTCTTCTACCTGTATTCATTGTCCTTCAATATGATCAAAGCACCTCTGACATTCAAGGCATATTATGACCTATAGAGTGATTACGTTATTTTAACAGCTGAACCCTGTAGTGATTTATTTATTTAGTCTGTAGTGATTTATTTATTTAGTCTTCCTGCCCAGGAGAGTTTTAAAATGAACCTCTATTCATTTTCTCAACCACTTCATACAGTTTCTGTTTGATTGTGGTAGGAGCCAATGAGCGCATAAGATCCTTTCTGACGAGATCTAATAATGTTGATCCTTTATGATATGCACTGTCCATTGTCTTAGATTACACCTCTGACCGCTGTGGTATATTGAACATTTTCCTGTACGGGGTTACAGGCACAGTAATGAATGGCAAGAAAACATCCGGTTGTAAATTTATGATGTGTCTGTTTATAAGCAGCCCCGCTGTGCCTCATCTGTACCCCACTGATGGAAACCCTGCTTAGCATCACTTCTCAAAGGGGAATCTGGCTCGAAACATCTAATTTTCGGTGGACACAATTAGAACGGCCACACACACCAGGCTGCTTTTCTGTGATAGAGGCTTTTGAGAAGGGGTTTATTGAAAGACCAATGCGTGGGCACTATCCTGCCATCCATGAAAAGTGATTGGCTCATATAATAAATTCTATTCAAAATTCATGAAATCTGGTGTGTATCGTGTGATATAGACGCCACGCTGTCTTTCTTTTTTGTATAAATGTTGGAGGGAGAAAAGACTGATATTTATTCATAATGTTCACAATGTGTGATATGCAAAATATGATTATAACTTTTTAATTTGCACAAACTTTTACATTTTACTTTCAGTTTTGTCCTGTTCAAAAACCAGTAATGTAAATATTTGTCCAAGTTTAAAATAAGACGCACTCTAAATCCCATCTTTTGTGGGTTATAGGTTTTAAGCGAGTGGTGCAGTAATTCTTTCAGACACATTGCCGCACCCTAAAATTGTCTTGATAGCACTGATCCCTTTGTCTATTTGCATTAAAATGCAAGCATTAGCATCTAACTATGATTTACCTTCAAAATCAACATTATGTAACTTTTTATATTCCTATTGAAAAAAAGGCTGATCATCTGGCTTTCTCATGTTCGTCACCATTTTTCTTCAAAATAAAGCTGAAAAAAATATGAAAAATATGTATCCTTAAAATGTAAGTAAAAAATGACTGCTATATATTTATATGTAAAGGTAATATACAGTGGTGGCCAAAATTAGTAGGACACTAGTGTTTTCACCTGCTAAAAAATTGGTTTAAGTGAGTTATTTCTATCTTTTGCTGTAGTGTGTTGGTAGGGAATATCAGTTTACATTACATTTCATTAATTGTAATAATCCAGTAGATAGGTTTATCAGCTGTTGCATTCATCTGTCACGCTCTGGTAAGCTGTGTCCCAAAGTTAAGTGCACACACTTCGAAGGGCACGGACTTTGGAGGTGCATGAAGGATCCTCCGCCTTCACAAGATATACTATTTGTGCCACCAGACTGACCAGAGGTTCCCGATTAGCGCTCTGTCCCATTACAACGGTGCTAGAGGAGAGATGATGAGAGGACAATCCTACCAGGACATTTTTGTTTTTATGTTTTACGTCATAATGGGGGGGACGGTGATGTACTTCACGCTTAGCCAGGTAAGTTACACTGGTTTGCAGTGTCCATTGTTGGATTTCAACTTTAAATTCAAGTATTGGCTTGGAGCTTACTTAAATAATGTAATGATACATATGAACCTGGCTTTTAACACTTTTTTTTGTTAGGTATTGAGTGAATAAGTAAATGAAAACACAATACTTACATTTCAATGTGAATTCCCCCACAGAACTATGGAAGCCTGTTTTCACCACTGAATAAAAAATAAAAATGGTTATTGCGAGTTTTATCTCAACACTCAATACTTTTTTTCTCAGAACTGCATGATATAAACGCAACTGCGAGTTACAAAATCAGAATTGCGAGATATACAGTCAGAATTATGACTTTTGAGATCTTTAGACTTTTAAGATGCGGAACCGCTGTAGCTCTCTTTATGACCACATCAAACGGGAGAATTTTTTCAGATGCACACTTCAGCTTCATCATAGCGTCAGGGGCGAGTCAAAAGAGCAAAGCTAAAGAAGCCAAATCAGCTTCAGTAGAACAACTGTGAACTGCAATCTGATGAGATGTTGTTAGACTATGTCAGTAACCCTGTCTAATCAGCCGTTTTACTGTATTCAAGACGCACTTTTCAACAGTATGCAAATATGTGGCCCACGCTCATCACTTTATCATAAAAATCCACAAGAGCATACATAGGGCCCACCTCAGGGGCGGACTGGGACCAAAAAGTGGCCCTGGACTTTCTGGCCCACAGCAGCCCACCACATCATAGCATCCGCCCCTGTTTTGATGTAATTTATCAATTTAATATTTAAGTAAACAGCTAGGGTATTTTAACCAATAGGGCAACTGATCCTCCTTTGAAAAAAAAACTGTGTGCAGCAGCTGTTCGTTTAGTGACTCCTAGGGAGCAATACATGCTCATCACGACACAAACATTCTCCTAGAACTCACACTTTGCATTCAGTTAACAGATCCATACGAATCCATCAGACCATAGCTTTATGTGCTTTACAGATGAACTTGAAGTCTTTATTTATTCGAGATGTTCAATAATAGATAATCTTTGACTTGGTAATACAAGTTCATGATCCGATTCGTGAACAGATTATTCTTTTGAGTCAATCTTTTAAAATAATCATTTATTTTGTTGAACGAAACCAGTGTGCAAACCAATGATTCACAAACTGGATAGATCTGAGGTGCAGGGCTCTTAAAATCGCCTGCCTGACATCCTGGGCCTATTGTGTTTTCCAGGCTAGCTTGAATAGTGATGTAAAATTCCTAACTTGATTCGCGTTGTTCACTCGCTTAAAGGGGTGAAACGGATCATAATTGATCGTTTGCCCTTGTTTCTAAATTTTGCAGATTCAAGCATTTTAAACAATTCACTTGTGTTCGGGGCTGCGCACACTCGTTCAAAGCAAGCAGCATTCCAGACAATGCGCATTCACAGAATTAATTCATGTTTCGCGAATCTTAACTTCTGAATGAACACATACACACACAGTTATTTAAAAATAATTGTCTCTGCAAGTATTCTCGTAAACACAGTCGGTTATTTTGTGTGAACATATACTGTCAGTGGCCTGCTGCTCAGAGAAATTCGCTGTACCTAAATCTCAATCTCTCTCTGTAAATTAGACGATGTGAAAAGGGGCGTGTTTCAAACTAAACAGGGAGGGAGGGCAAAACACTCACTAAAGCCGCTTTCACACTGCACGTCGGAACCGCAATATTTCCAGAACATTGCCGGGTCGCCTTCTGTGTGAAAGCAACCACGTCCCGGAATTGATTACCGAATTGAACCCAGGTCGGGGACCTAGTAACATTACGGGGTTCGACCCGGGACGAGCGCTGTGTGAACAAAAGCCAGATCTAATTCCGTGTCGAAGAGATGACGCGCGTTATTGCTCGACTCTTTTACCGGCTGTTTTCACGGAAGATCAAATATATGTGCAAACTGTAATGAAGCAGAGGTCAGTTAGTTCCTCACTTTCTGCACTGACGCAGAGATTGTTTGATTGCTTCAGTGAAAGTATAACGTGCCTAGCGTTTTCGACTCATACATTACACGTCACGCGCTGATGTCGCGTGTCATTACGGGATCTTCAAGGGTTGTGTGTGAAAGCACGGACATATACCGGGTCATCACTGGCAGTGTGAAAGTGCAAAATCTAGCGACCAGGGAACAATTGCAGGAACACTTTACCTGTGTATTTGCCGGAATGGCAGTGTGAAAGGGGCTTAACACACTCCTTGTCGGCCACGCGATAGACTTACTCATCCATTTGCGTAGAAAAGAGATGTAATATTATGATTCCGTCATTTAAAAAAAAAATTGGGTGGGCTGGCCCACATTTGCCAGCGGCCCACCGCGAAAAGTCCTGGTGCTCCACCTATAGTTCCGTCGTCAGCTAAAAGTCATGCAATTACCAAAAAGTTACCATTTAATGCACAAGCATTATCTGCACGTCTCATCCATGAGTATGCAATGCTGGAGAGCAAGCATTTGGGAGTTTTGAGAAGCTGAATGAGCAATGAAGCTAGAGTGAGGTGAGGAGCAATAGAAAAGTTGTCATATTCACTTAGTGTTACTTGATCTAATACACAAATATCTCAATAACTGTTAAATAAAAAAATATTGCACTCATTTGTGTTTTAGGCTCTAAAACAGTCCAGTACATTATAGTCAAACACATTTTTTTATTAACAAAGATTTCTGTTCCACACCAGACTGGCCACCCCATGAAAACATTCTGGCTCCCCTTAGCCCCTTTCACACTGCCATTCCGGCAAATACAGGGGTAAAGTGTTCCTGCAATTGTTCCCGGGTCGCTAGATTTTGCACTTTCACACTGCCAGTGATGACCCGGTATATGTGCGTGCTTTCACACACAACCCTTGAAGATCCCGTAACGACACGCGACATCAGCGCATGACATGTAATGTACGAGTCGCAAATGTTAGGCACGTTATACTTTCACTGAAGCAAGCAAACGATCTCTGTGTCAGTGCGGAAAGTGAAGAACTAACTGATCTCTGCTTCATTACAGTTTGCACATATGTTTTCGCCACGAACGTTGATCTTCCTTCAAAACAGCTCTGGCAATTAAGTTGAAATTTAGTATATTAAATAATAATAGCCTTTTAATAACCTAGTTACAATCAGAGCAAAAACACAAAATGGTAAACCCTCTACATTTATTGACAAATCAATCTCTAAAACAAATACACAAAAAGACTTTTTGCTGATGTACAAGAAAAACCCAACACTATACAGTTACAACACTTCAACTCACTTATTAGAAAGAGTCTGGAGAACAATGCTAATTTCACCATCACAGAAAACATCATTCTGTAAGATGTGTAAACCTGTTTCCTCACCGGGGACCTAAAAATGTCCACAAGGTCAAAATTTACTGGTATTACTATACTTGTGGAGTCATTTGGTCGCCATAACATATAGGATTACTAACACACAAACAGACACACATTTAATACAAAAAAGAAAGAAAATTATCTATCCACGTACAACAAATGAGACCTTATTATAAAACATTACCAAAGAGGGTTACTTGTACCCCTGGTTTCACAGAAAAGGCTTAAGACCAGCCCCAGGCTAAAATGTAATTCTGAGCTGTTTCAACTGATAGAAACTTGCACTGACTGATCTTAAAAAAGACCAGTGCCTTTGTTTCGTCTCAAGATGCACACCAGTAATGTTTTTTCTAAGGCATGTCAAGGAAAATGACTTAAATGTCCTTATTGAACTATGATCCTGGCTTAGTCTAAGCCCTGTCTGTGAAACCAGGCCATTAGTTCTCAAACCTTCACTAGCACCTATTAAACAGGACTGCAATTTTTCTTCTAAAATCTTACTCCAGCATTAGTGAATGCAAGTTTGACTAAATAAATAAATAAATTAAAAAAAGAACTCCAAATGAACTTGCTGGGACGTGCTCTCTGTCAATGTCCCAGAAGCTCTCCATCGGCACTAAACTTCACGTCATGAAGCTGCACACCATCTCTCTACAATCTGTGTGAACGGAAAAATTATCCAAAAAATTCCTTGAGGAAAGAAAGAAGAACAATTGTCAAAAAACATATAAAGCCATAAGCAATAGACACAGTTGCAGTTTAAAGTTGATATACACCTTGCAGTATCAACAAAAGCAATTACTACTCTGATGAAGCAGTATATTCTGCAAGGTGTGTGTAAACTTTTGACTACATCTGCATCACCTAAGAGCTGAATTAACATTACCTCAGTCATCAGGGCATGTTGGTAAATACAGTTAAACAGTCCAGTACATTATAGTCAAACACATTTTTATATTAATAAAGATTTCTGTGCCACACCAGACTGGCCACCCCATGAAAACACCCTGCCAGTTCAGTCAGTGGTGCAGTTTGAGTAAATGAATTACTCCGTGCTATTGGTTCATTTCTATTCAGAGGGAGTTTCAGTCAGGTTTATTTAAGTCATTTATGGATCAGTGCTTACTGGAGATGGGACCCGTTTAAAACAATTAAGTCCTGTTTGGTGAACTGGTGCAACCGGTTCACTAAGAAGAACCGGTTAAATCGAACGTTTCGTTCGCGAACTGGACAACACTAGTTCACTACTAATTGGTGAAACTTGCATTGTTTGGCCCAGCGTGCCCGAGGAGCCTTACCGTGTTTAAAAGTTAAGGTGACCGTCAGACCTTGCAGGACTTTTCGACATCGAGAGACTTATGTAAGGTCTTGTTTTTAAACCAAATGGAAGCCCTCTGTCTTGACTGATTGTCGGGCACAGGTGTTGTCACGCGCAGATCGCTTCTGATGAACTTTGTGATGCTCGTGGTGGGTCTGGTTCTGAAGTGACTCATGCTTGTTCACTGTGGAGCTGACATGGATGATCACGGTGCCGCGGACGCATTTCGGAGAGGAAACGCAACTTCTGTTTTCTTCCTGCCCCATGTAACTTTGGCACCGACATGTAAACCAGAATAAAGCGACTGTTTGGACTCGTTTGACGCACCGGCTGTCTTCTTATTAAAAAAGGGAATCTTTTATCCTGTTCAACACAAGGACGTGTACTCCTAGCAAAGATGCCTGGTGTCCTGGGTCTGTACATTGGGATGGAGGTGCTGATCGCCCTTTCCTCAGTCATTGGGAATGTGATGGTGGTCTGGGCTGTGAGAATCAACCGATCTCTACGGGACACGACCACTTATTTCATCGTCAGCCTGGCTCTGGCAGACATTGCGGTCGGGGCACTTGTCATTCCTCTGGCTATAACCATAAGCATCGGACTGAAGACTCATTTTTACAGCTGTCTGCTCGTTGCATGTACTGTACTGGTACTAACGCAAAGTTCAATACTCGCTCTCCTGGCTATTGCTATTGACCGCTATCTTAGGGTCAAGATACCAATGAGGTAATGTTGGTTTCTTATTCATTTCACAAGAATTTTCATTTCATATTTCCTGTTCTGTTTTCCTTTTTTTATGCATGATGGTTTCGAGTCATGAATATCGAGGTTGTATTGAAGTTGATTGTGATATCACAATTCTTAAAGGGATATTTAACCCAAAACGAAATGAAAGTGGTTCCAAACCCGTATCAATATTTTTCATTCAGATGAGAACTTTTTAAAGAATGTTAATGTAACTAATGTAATTAATGTTGTCATGTCGAGCAAAAACGAATCCCAAATCACTACGAAATGTAATAAAATGCAGCAGCTATTTACACTAAGAATAGCATATATTCTTAGCCATAGATCCTATTTACTTTAAGTGCAAATCGCGATTGAGGCTATTTACTATTTGCAAATAGTGATGAATGCTATTTACACTAAGTGCAAATAGTAATGGACTCTATTTACACTAAGTGATGAATGAATTCTATGCAGTGAGTTCTATTTACACTAAGTGAAAATAGCAGTAGATTATTTTCAACAATATGTTATTTACACTAAGTGCAGAAAGCGATAGATTCTATTTACACTGTTAAAATAGCAGGATTGTCTGCTATTTATATGCCTACTACATACTGCAAATAGTGGCAATTATCTGCTCCTCAGTATTATAGTACATAATAAAACAATATGCGGTAATAACGTATTGATTGTAAATTATCATTTTAATTCAGATCATTAAATGGATGCCACCTTATTGAGACAATACCATCAATATTAGAAATGCATACTGTTCTTTCTTTTAATATAACTCTATTTTGTGGCAGAATCATACAATTTTAGTATGTTTCCTATTTAAGTTAATGTTTTGTTCAGAAATCACAAATTGTTGTGAACTCTTATGAACAGGGCAATGGGATGTTAAAAAAAAATAGCATTGACTTCAAAAAACTTTATGTGCAATAACTCTAAATATAGTACATATGAACCATTTGTATAATGATTTATTTCTTTATTTGAGCCCTGACATCTTAATTTACAATCCATTGCCATTACAATCTTTAAAGTGTCTCCTTTCTTTTCACGGAAGAAAGTCCTGCAGATTGAAACATGAGGGTGAGTTTAATATTGGGGTGAACTATCCCTTCATGTCAAATTTATTTAAAACAGAAAACAGACATGCATATTCTTTGATTCGAATGTTATCACAATTGTTCATCACATTACAATCTTAGAAAGAGAATCAAGAAACATTGCAGCAAATGAGAAATGCTGAGGCGTGGCATCTTTGCTTTCAGGTCGTGGAATAAAGTTTGACCTGAGTGGGTTTGCCGTGGGCTGCAATGTTTCTGAAATTATTGCTGTGACATGGAATCCACTTTCAAAGGCACCTTCAAACCATGACTGTCTCACAGTCCTTTTTTCCTGTCCTGACCATGGCCTCTCATTTAATGTGAAGTTGGAGTTATATAGTTTACAAATTATATGAGACAAAACAATTAGGTAGAAAGACTAGCTTATTACTAGTAATAGAGCAGTACTTCTGATGATTGCATAGAAGAACAGCTAAATTACTTGCCCGTCCTTTATAAATATCAAATAAGATTATGCCATTCCAGTCTGAGGTAATTACACTGGACAAATACATAGTTTGTCAAACAAGCAACTAGTGCCAATTTGCCAGCTGAGTGGATGGCATGCTTCGCTAACTTCAATTGTGTTGTCTGAAAAGACCTTCTGCTCTCCACAGAGAAGGGATTGTGACTAAATCAAAATGTAATCCTTCACAACAGAGTTTGTGTAGTCAGATGACCACTTTTAATTTCCATGCAATTTATCACAGGGATTATTTATTCCAGGTAAATCACACTTGATATTCTAAAACAGATATAAAAAAAAAAAATTGGGGGTTCGTGCTTCCTCGGAAACAGGCATAATTTTAGTAAGTTTCATGGTTCAGCATCCTTTACGAAGCTTCCTCTTTTCTCTCAGTGTTGAAGAGTGTATCAATTGTAACAGGATATTGGGTGTTTGATTTTAAACAAGAACTTTTACACCTTTAAAGACATGCTTACTGTGAACTACGAGGTTGTTGGTATGTGGTTTTGTTGAAGCTAACAGTCTGCATAATTTGGCATTTTTAAAATAATAATTTTCAACTGCAGAATTCAAAATCAAAAGAAGATAATTGTGCAGGGTAACTCTTAAGAGCATTCCCACTATATAAAGTAGTGTAAATGACTTAATTTGCATCAGTTTGCTCTCAGTTAATGAAACTACAAAAAACATTTACTTAAATATATGAGTATTATGCAACAAATTAAAGCCATTAAGTACACTACACAATCTTGTACCTTTGTCTTTTTGTCCAATTTTCAAATACTTACACTGTCTCATACTTGTTTTAAAGATGCCATTTCTTTCCCACAGATATAAAAGAGTGGTGACTCCAAAGCGTGCAGGAATTGCAGTGATTGTGTGCTGGATGGTGGCCATCGTAGTCGGCCTGATGCCCATGTTGGGCTGGAACAATCTGGAGAAGCTACGACAGACCAACGGCACCGTGGGTGCTGACCTTCTTGTAACCTGTGAGTTCGAGAACGTCATCAGCATGGAGTACATGGTCTACTTCAACTTCTTCGGATGGGTCCTGCCACCTCTCGTCCTCATGTTGCTCATCTACGCTGAGATCTTCTACATGATCCACAAGCAGCTCAATAAGAAGATCACCACCAACCAGACCGACCCCACTCGATATTACGGGAAAGAACTCAAGCTGGCGAAATCACTCGCACTAGTGCTCTTCTTGTTTGCACTCAGCTGGTTACCGTTGCATATCCTGAATTGCATCACTCTCTTCTGCCCTAGCTGTGAATATTCAATGACAATTCTTTATGTGGCTATCTTACTCAGTCATGGCAACTCCGTTGTCAATCCCATTGTTTATGCATTCCGCATTAAGAAATTCCAGAATGCATTCGTTAAGATCTGGAAACAGTATGTGTGTTGCACAGAGGATCCCCGTCTGAGTGAACGGTCCAGCTTTCGCATAGATAGCAAAGAGAGAAGACTGGGGGGCAATGACATCTGACACTTTTTAAAATATGGCAATGGGAAATGCAGTCTGAGATGTATGCTGTCAGTTGTGAGAATACATTTGCCACAGAAAGGGAGACGATCGAACATTACTGGAAAGGTTTCCTTGAAAACTCAGTCAATGGTGCATATCATGAGTTGCATCATTAGCGAGGGACCATTAAATAAATGAAACTGGCCTGTTTTAGAGGAACAGCCACACAGTTCACCCGGCATTCACATCTGTGGGAAAATCTTTATTTGATTATGATTTCCTTTTTTGTTGTGGTTCATTTGAATGCAGCTATCTCATAAAGGGCTTCATATAATGAGTGCAAAACTGCAGACTCAGTGCGTATGAGTGCACTAAACCACACTCGTCTTTAGTCAGTAGCATTAACGCATCTGAAGACTTTGAGAAAGGACATTGAGGGTGTGATCTGAAGTTATTTATGTATGCCAACACATTAATGTTGGGAAATATGGGATATGGAGTTATTTGTCACTTAATGCTTTTTTGGAGGCATTGGAGGCAACTAGGCCCACTTCGTCTTCAAGGGACAATTAAAAAATATGTCATCATTCACACACCCTTGTGTCATTCCAAACCTGTATGAATAGTTTTTTTTTTTCAATGTCTATAAAATGAAAGTCAGTCGGGTTCAGAATTGTTTTGGACCCCATTGAATTTCTTTCCGAACAGCAGAACATTCATGAAAATATTGTTGTTTGGCAGAAGAAAATCATACAGGTTTGAATATAAGATAACAGAACTTTCATTTTTAAGTGAATTATCCCTTTAAGCAGAACTTTGCGTGATCAAATTGGTCCAGTATCAGCGAAGTTGCTTTTGCCATGTTAGAAAACTTTTTTCCTTTTTTTTTTTTTTTTAAGATCTTCCAGTCTCAATTAGCTAAATTATTTGCCATATTAATACTGTATGCCTAACTGAATAATCACTGGAAATTGACAAAGCATATTCAAGAATAGCATGCTTTTGTGGGAAAATAAGTAATGCAGCCATCATTTTCACCACATGATGTTAAAATGAAACAATCTGTAGGCGGGTCGCATTTAACATTTAGACTGCTCAAAACTATGAACCTGAGAAAAGATATGCAAACATAGATGAGAAGGAACTACAAATAAATCTAGATTGCGTGATACTGCCGGAGGTCTAATTGTGTGTGTGTTTTCTGTTTGTCTTTGTTTTATTGAGATGTGTTGCTAAAATAAATGATGCATAACCTGTTAGGACGATTGCAGTTGAGTCTCTCAAATATTCAGGGCTCTCTTTAAGTTTTAATAAGGTAAGGACATTCAGAGCTTCACCGAAATTGCTCATTTCTCAACTATATTGGAAGAAACTGAAAACTGAGTCATTGAAATTGTGATGTCCTCTGAACGGACCCTGCTTTTGACTTGATGTCCTTGAAAATAGGTGACAGTGATTAAAGTGTCCTTTGGACAAGGTCTGACCTTTTCAGGCCGGTCAGTTTCAGAGAGTACGATCAATTCACACAATTCTTGCAACAACCTCTCTCAAGCTTGGATCCTGAATCAGAGTTTATGCAGTGACTCGTGTTTCTGCTTCATCAATGTTATTTAGCTGACCTGTTTTTCCTTTAGTGTGTGCCAACTAAGAATTTAACTAGTTTTAGTTTATACGTCATGGTATAAACACTCTGGATTCATTATTTTAATATCTAGTTCAAATGACTCAAAGCTGCAAGTACCTACACAGATGAGTTGAAGCTCTTAATCTAATACCTGTTAAAAACTGTAACTTAAAGATACCCGTAATAGCACAAAGTGATGTGATTAAAGTGTAATCAGATAAACTGATACTTCCTCTATGTGTGATTTTGTTTACTGACAAAGTCTTCAGAAGCAAGGGTTTTATTTGCTTTTCTTGTGTGAACAGCAGTCAACAGATGGTAACTCGGAACTGTGGTGCCCCCTTGTGAAGGTTTGGAAAAGCGCATTATGATCACAATTTCATTGCAAATCATTCAAGAGTCCATAACTAAGAATAAGACACATTGACTTATTTTTATTAAAGTAAAAATAACCATGCTTATTTTGAATACATATCAAAGAGACCCAGTCATTATTAGTGTAGTGAGGTCATTAGCGAGTAATTGTTATAATACTAATAAAACCATTAACTACTAAGAATAAAATGCTGAACATGTCCACCCCATATTTATTTTATCTCTTGTGAAGGAAGACTAACATTTAAAAATGTCACAAAAGTTTATTACAACACACATGTCCCTATGAGACTGATACATTTGTTCAAAGTGATCATTTCAAAGGATTTCAAATAGCATTCCGGTTTTACTCCAGATGCACACTTGTGAGTTACATCGGTGATGTAAAGAAATATGTCAGAATCTGACTAAATCAGAAGATAAACAAGTATATTATTTAAAAAAACATTGTTGATTGAGAATCCATGCATCAGTTGAAACAGTCGAACAAATATCTGTATTAGAGTTACACTCTGTGATTGTCTGAAAAGAGCACCATTTACAGTTTATCCTGTATTACAAATCAAACTTTAGAGAAATGATTGAGAATCTTTCAGAGAATGAGACAATGAGATCCGACCTCAACACTTGCTGTTCTTAGCCACAGAGACCTGGAAAAGAAAAACAACAACATTAGACAATTTGTGTGTTTACCAATAGTAAAATAAATCTGGGGAAAAATGAATCATAATGGATATACCACAAGTATGAGGTTTGAAGTATGAAGTTGTTTGACAGAAGTATATCAGAATTAAGAATGCAGTACTTATTTATTATGGTCGTGTGATGGGATTTGGAGCCTAACATGCAGCTTTATTTGTAAAAAGTGTAGAATACAATAAGAATCTGTTTAGTGATACATAAAAAACTGAGATGAACTACACTGAGCTCATTCAGTGCAGCGCCTTATTTTCAATTTTTGACAGGAATGAAAATTAGACTGTGAGGGTCTGAAAATTACATGATTCAGGCCATTTATACAGTGTGTGCCACTGTAAAGACTTCAGTATAGCTCACCACCAGAAATGAAAATGATGTCATTAATTACTCGTTCCAAATCTGTAAAACCTTCATTCATCAGCAGAACTCAAATTAAGATATTTTTGATGAAATTTAGACTTTATAATAGTACTGAGACTGGTCTTCAAGCTTCACATGCTACCCTTGGGAGATATCATCAGGAAACATGGTGTTAGCGTTTACTGTTATGCTGATGATACTCATCTCCATATTTCTTCATGGCACAACGAAACAAATACACAAAACTAACGGATTGCAAACTTGATATAAAAAACTGGTTGACTAGTAATTTTCTACTGCTTAATTCAGAAGACAACAACAACAACAACAAAAATCAGGGTTAGAGTGAGTTAGGGTTAGGGTTAGACGTCTTTGATTCATTGTATTATATTAATAGAAATCAAAATAGTATAAAGATTTGTAATACCAAGTATTTTCCCAAAACTATAAGTTCTATTAGTGTCTTTGTCACATTACATTGATCATAATGAATTAATTTATCAGGACTCAAAATTAGTCACACAGAAATAAATGTATTTCTGTTTTATTTATTTATTTTTAATGCTTAAGCGTTATGTAAATAGCCTGCTTTTTCAGTCGAGTCTGTTTTTGTTTATTTGTAGCCACAGTAGCTAATATAAGTCACATTTAGAAAGAATTATAATTTCTCTATTTTTATAAAAGCTCCCGAACAAAAAAAAAAAAAATTATATTTTTATAATAGAGCTAAACTCTCGAGACAAGACTTATGACCGATAATATAAGTTACTAAATAAGTTAGTGGAGGGCATAGATAATTTTTTTTTTATCTTTATTAATCTCACTGTAATCTTGGAATTAATCTAAATTAATCTAGATTAAAATGGCTCATTTGAATTCTGCCGAAGGTATTCAGAATATATGTGCTACCCACTAAAAGTAACGTTAAGTCTTTGAGAACGGGTTTTTCAAGCCAGGTGGCACATTAGACCAGGGGCTCCTCTCCTGTTTCCAAAATGCATCACAAACTTGCTTGAGAAAGCTGTAAACTAATTCCGCATTGCACAAGGTGCAAACAACCTTACGCCTGTTTCACACATACTCCGTCTGCAATATTTTTTTACGCACTCATGTTAATGGTTTCCAGCGTTCACGTGGTTGCGTTCCGTCAGTGTGTTCCTGGATTGGTGCGTCTGCAGCAGCGCAGCGATCGTTTGCGTACCGAGTAGCGGACTGCAAACCTGTCCTGTGTGAAAGCACAATGAGTCTGTGCTGCTTCTGCTCCACATATGTAACACACACGGACTGCATATACACTGTAGACGAAGTATGTGTGAAGTATGTTTCGTCGGGCCAAAAAACCCTGGCTGTTGGCCCCAAGGAAGCCCCGACGAGGCACGATCAAGCCCCGGAAGTGGCAGTGGAAATGTGACTGGCCCTGGCACGCAGTAGCACGCCCGCTTTTAGCCCGACAGTGGAAACGCGGCTAGTGGTTCCCAATTCCAGTCCATGTTCCAAAGTGAAGTAAACCCCTGCTCAGGGAGTAGGGAGCAATGAACATGGCGTAGGGATCTTATCTATTTGAACACAGTTCATAGCTCACTTCTAAAGAGTTGGTCATCTGAATCGGTTATGTTAACTAAACCAACTTCATGTTTATTAGATCCAGTACCAACTAAATTACTGAAAGAGTTGTTACCTGCAGCCGAAGAACCGCTTCTCAATATTATTAACTCGTTGTTATCTTTAGGTCACTTCCCAAAACCATTTAAGCTGGCAGTTATTAAGCCTCTTATTAAGAAACCAAAACTAGATCCTAGTGAACTGACAAATTATAGGCCTATTTAAAAGGTCAAGAAAATATGATCATATTACCCCAATTTTACAGTCTCTGTAAAAGGTAGCACTGGCTACCTATTAAGTTCCGTATCAGTTACAAATTATCATTACGTATCTATAAGGCCCTAAATGGTTTAGCTCCAGCGTACCTAACTAGTCTTCTACCACGCTACAACCCATCACGCTCCCTAAGGTCACAAAACGCTGGACTTTTGGTAGTTCCTAGGATAGCAAAGTCCACTAAAAGAGGAAGAGCTTTTGCACATTTGGCTCCCAAACTCTCGGGTTAACTTAGTCTTAATCATGTGTGAATGTTGACATGTCCCTATTTCACATAACCAGTTATGGGTAATGTTATGAGTACTGTGTACGAGCACTAGACATGCCAGATCTGTCTTTAGATCATGTGTGTCCAATTCTGGTCCGGGAGTACCACTTTCTACAACTGGGGCTAGAGCTAAACCCTGCTGGAAGGTGGCCCTCCATGAACAGGACTGTAGACCCCTGCTTCAGATACTTTTGGCTTAGTGTTAATTTCCTTAATGAAAAATGTTGATTACCTATTTTCCATGACTAAGATGAAATGAAGACAAGATCATACTGACATCATTAAACACTAACTGTAACTATATCAGCATGCAATATCATTGAAAAAAAAAGATAAATAAAAAAAATAAAAGCACTCTATAACTAAGATTTCTCTTTATTTTCTTTAGTAAAGTCTTTTTTTGTTGTTTTGATAAAAAGACATGAATATAATGGATTTGTTGGCATTAATATTAAGAATAACAGCTTTTGAGAAGATTTTGAGTTCTACCAGCTTTCAGAAAGCAGTGATTGTGTTTCTGATAATATAATACATTGGAGAAACCGGATGAGGTCAAGTAACCATGTGTGTGGTTATATATGAAAGTGCATTGATGTACCCAAGCCTCTTGGTCTTGGACTAAGGAAATGGTTAAAGCAAATCTGATAAAAGTATCTTTACCCAGCCCCCTTGCTCTGCAATCCAGTTTGTTAGACGGTTGTTGACAAATCCCATCATAGCATCCTCAACTACATTCGTCATGGAAGGGCAGTTTTTCTTCATAAAGAGTCCCAGGGTGATGGCAGCCTTGAGGAGCTGCTTCTCTGAGACCACTTCTGCTCTTTCCACAACCCACGTCTTACACAGGCTGTCCACGCTATCACTGAACACAGTCAACACCTAGAGGACAGACACATGTCAGAGGCTACAGATGTCAAGCGTGGTAAAAAACATGTGGTTAAAAACACGTAGTTGCCATGCAATTAAAGCAAAAAGGCTTAGCTATCAGAGCCAAACAGGAAATACTGCATACTTTTGGAGGCTGCTCAAGCAGTTTCACTTTTACTAGTAGGTTCAGAGAAGAAAATGAAACATGCAGCTATCAACTGCACTGCTTTACAGCAGCCTGTACAGTTATTGCCTGTAATTATGAGTGGACCAGGAACAAAGTTACACTAATAAAATATCCAATGTTCACAAAGTGATACAAACATTCTTCAGATTAGTTGATCAGTTTCTGAAGAAGGACCGTTTGTACTCACCTGATCGGCTGAAGCACTCTGTACATTCTTCATCAGTGGCTGGATCACTTTCTCATCATAATCATCACCCAGTTCCCTGAGCTTAGAGGCTATTTTTACAGGGTCAAATGAGTTATCTGCAGAACAAGTACATTTATGATAGACTTCAAATAATGCATCTGGTTATTGTGATCTTTTCATAACAGCAATTTTGTTAAATTGTGTGCATTTTTTTTTTTACATAATTTTATTAAGGTGCTTACATCGTCAAATCAGTGTTTCAGCGGTGTACAACAGCAATAAATCAGCTTGTAACCAATGTCACACAACGTTACATTTGAATAAAAACACGCACAATGTTATATATTCGTTATATTTTTACTTAACCTGTTAGTGATATTTATTGTGTGTAGAAAATCTGTCAGGAAAACATATTATGATGTTTAAATATTCACAATTAAACAACGGAATTGAAAGAGGTTGATATAAAAACTGCCTTGTGTGCATTTTATTTGAGTTTAAATTATTACATATAAAATTGATGCGTTTCAAAAACAAGGTGAGCTAACCCAAAGAGACAGCTAAGGTGTGAGCAAGCCATTGTTTACACATAGCCTACGTTCAAAAGAGGCATCGCCTTTTCGTAGAATGACTCGAATTATGCTCAGAAACCAAAGTCGAACACTTACCATCTTCAGGACCATCAGTCTCCATCATATTAATATCGTGTTCATTTTGTAATAGGCAGTGTATGACATGGTATGTTTGTGTCTGAATGCCAGCTGCCGCCATCGCGTTTAACGGTGTTACAATATATTGTTTTCCACTGGGTGGTGTCTGTATGAATATTCATATTGGGGGCGTGTCCATGAGACGCCGTAAACACGCAAACCAACGGGGCTGTGCTTCTTTCCTTGTGACATTTATTTAAACTTATATTTTATATACCCTACAACAGGGTTTCCCAAACTGAGGGTTGTGAATTTATGAAAAGTTTAATTTTAATGTTCTATTATTTGATTAGGAGTACAGTAAAAAAGAGAAGTTAATTTTCTTTTTTTATATTTATTAAAATGTATTTTATTCCTCCAATGGCCACTCTGAATTTTCAGTTACTCCAGCCTTCAGTGCCACGTGATCATTCTAATATGCTGATTTGTTGCTCAAACAACATTTCTTCCTATCAATGATGAAAACAGTTTTTATGCTTTATATATATGTGTGTGTGTAACGGTATAAATGGTATAAAACTCCCCGATCTAACCATAATACATTACCGTTAAAGAAATTGGTGTAAGTAGCCTACCAGTGGCCCCTGACCAATAGAGGCAATAGAGCCAAACAACATAATAATACTAATACGACCTGTTTGTATGATGTGTTCACTGTCTTAAACTTTCAAAGGTTGCTTCTTGATAAATCACAGTAAACACTACTTGACTAAGACAAATATGAGGATTCTGTTTTGAATATTAAATATGTTAAATGTGCTTAATTAAGGAATACCCTTTTTATAACATAGATAATATTTTATTAATTATATTTATTTATTTATTCATTTAACTTATTGATACACAATACCCTGTTGGGCCAACTCAATGGCTGCATTTTGTTCTGCACTATGTTCCACCATTTTAAGACAAATGGATTTGATCTTTTATCATTATAAGATAGATGC